>NW_004444372.1:77847-93032 GCF_000243295.1 Trichechus manatus latirostris | reverse complement strand
TGTACTTCTGTTTCATGAGAAACTATTTGTTCTGTAAGCCTTCACCTGAAGTACAATAAAAAAAAAAAATGAAATGGAACGCATAAGTGTCCATATCCTAGGCATTAGGCAACTGAATGGACTGGTACTGGCCAGTTTGAATCAGATAATTACATGGTCTACTATGCTGTGAATGACAAATTGAAGAGGAATGGTGGAGTATTCATCATCAAAAAGAACATTTCAAGATCTATCCTAAAGTACAACTCTGTCAGTGATAGGGTAATATCCATATGCCTACAAGGAGGGCCAGGTAATAGGGCTATTGTTCAAATTTACCCACCAACCACTAATGCCAAAGATGAGGAAATTGAAGATTTTTTTCCAACTTCTGCATCTGAAATTGAGCAAACATGCACTCAAGGTGCTTTGATAATTACTGGTGATTGGAACGCAAAAGTTGGAAATGAAGAAGATCGGTAGTTGGAAAATAGGGCATTGGCGATAGAAATGATGCCGGAGATCGCATGATAAAATTTTGCAAGAACAATGACTTATTCATTGCAAATACCATTTTTTTCAATAACATAAACGGCGACTATACATGTGGATCTAACTGTATGGAAAACACAGCAATCAAATCGACTACATCTGTGGAAAGAGATGATGGGAAACCTCAATACCACCTGTCAGAACAAGGCCAGGGGCCGACTTTGAAACAGACCATCAATTGCTCATATACAAGTTCAAGTTGAAAAAATTAAAACAAGTCCATGAGAGCCAAAATATGACCTTGAGTATATCTCACCTCAATTTGGAGACCATCTCAGAAATAGATTTGATGCATTGAAGGCTAATGACCAAACACCAGATGAGCTGTGGGTAGACATCAAGGACATCATACATGAAGAAAGCAAAAGCTCATTAAAAAGACAGGAAAGAAAGAAAAGACCAAAACGGATGTCAGAAGAGATTCTGAAACTTGCTCTTGAACATAGAGTAGTTAAAGCGAATGGACGAAATGAGGAAGTGACAGAGCTGAATAGAATATTTCAAAGGGTAGCTTGAGAAGACAAAGTAAAGTATTATAATGATATGTTTAAAGACATGGAGTTAGAAAACCAAAAGGAAAGAACATGCTTGGCATTTCTTAAGCTGAAAGAACTGAAGAAAAAAATTCAAGCCTCAAGTTGCAATTTTAAACGATTCTGTAAGCAAAATATTGAATGGCACATGAAGCATCAAAAGAAGATGTAAGGAATACACAGAGTCACTGTACCAGAAAGAATTGTCAACTTTCAACCATTTCAGGAGGTAGCATATGATCAAGAACTGATGGTACTGAAGGAAGAAGTCTAAGCTTCCCTGGAGACATTGGCCAAAAACAAGGCTTCAGGAACTGACAGAATACCAACTGAGATGTTTCAACAAAGGGATACAGTGCTGGAGGTGCTCACTTGTTTATGCCGAGAAATTCGGAAGACAGCTACCTGGCCAACCGACCTGAAGAGATCCATATTTGTTACCATTCCAAAGGAAGGGATCCAACAGAATATGGAAATTATCAAACAGTATCATTAATATTACACGCAAGTAAAATTTTTCTGAAGATCATCCAAAAGTGGATGCAGCAGTACATCAACAGTGAACTGCTAGGAATTCAAGCTGGATTCATAAGAAGACATGGAACAAGAGATACCATTGCTGATGTCAGATGGATCTTGGCTGAAAGCAGAGAATACCAGAAACGTGTTTACCTGTGCTTTATGGACTATGCAAAGGCATTGGACTGTGTGAGTCATAACAAATTATGGATAACATTGCGAAGAATTGGGAATTCTAGAACACTTAATTGTGTTCCTGAGGAATCTGTACATAGTCAAGAGGCAGTCGTTCAAACAGAACAAGGGGATACTGCTTGGTTTAAAGTCAGGAAAGGTGTGCGTCAGGGTTGTATCCTTTCACCATACGTCTTCAATCTGTACGCCGAGCAAATAATCCAAGAGGCTGGACTATATGAAGAATGTGGCATCAGGATTGGTGGAAGACTCATTAACAACTTGCAATATGCAGATGATACAACCTTCCTAGCTGAAAGTGAAGAGGACTTGAAGCACTTACTGATAAAGATCAAAGACTACAGCCTTCAGTATGGATTACACCTCAACATAAAGAAAACAAGAATCCTCACAACTGGGCCAATAAGCAACATCATGATAAGTGGACAAAAGATTGAAGTTGTCAAGGATTTCATTTTACTTGAATCCACAATCAACACCCATGGAAGTAGCAGTCAGGAAATGAACTGACATATTGTATTGGGCAAATCTGCTGCAAAAAACCTCTTTAAAGTGTTAAAAAGCAAAGATGTCACTTTGAGGACTAAGGTGTGCCTGACCCAACCCATGATATTCTCAACTTCCTCAAATGCATGCGAAAACTGGACAACGAATAGGGAAGACCCAAGAATTTATGCCTTTGAATTATTGTGTTGGCTAAGAATATTGAATATACCGTGGACTGCCAGAAGAAAGAACAAGTCTGTCTTGGAAGAAATACTGCCAGAGTGCTCCTTGGGAAAGAAGATGGTGAGACTGTCTCACATACTTGCTCCTTGCAAGACAGGATGGTAAGACTTTGACTCAGGTACTTTGAACATGTTATCAGGAGAGAACAGTCCCTGGAGAAGGACATCATATTTGGTAAAGCAGAGGGTCAGCAAAAAAGGAGGCTGGACTGACATAGCGGCTGCAACAATGGGCTCAAACATAACGATTGTGAAGACTGTGCAGGACCAGTGTGTCGTTCTGTTGTACATAGGGTCATTATGAATCAGAACCAACTCTATGGCACCTAACAACAACTACAATCCTGAATTATCTGGATGAGCTAAAGGTAATCATATAAATCCTTACAAAAGGAAGGCCGGAGGGCCAGAGATTTGAAGATGTTATGCTGTTGGCTTTAATGATGGAGAAAGGGGCCGTAAGCCAAGGAATGGAGGTGGCCTTTAGAAACTGGATAAGGCAAGGACTTGGATTCTCACCTAGAATCTACAGAGGAATAAAGCACTGTTGACATCTTGATTTTGTCCCAGTAAAAGTCATTTTGAAATTGTGACCTCCAGAACTATAAGATAATAAATTGGTGGTGTTTAAGCCAGTAAATCTGGGGTAATCTGTTACAACAGCAATAGGAAACTAATGTACTCATAAATTTTAGACCATGCTGTTTAGTCCATCCTGTTCTCCCAGCTCATTTTTGTCTCTGTTATTATTGTTGTTTTTAGGTGCCATCAAGTTGGTTCCGACCCACAGCGACCCTATGTACAACAGAAGGAAACACTGCCCAATCCTGCACCATCCTCACAATCATTGTTATGCTTGAGCCCATTGTTATCTTTGTCTCTACAGTTTAGTTATTCCAGGATATCATTCCACTTGCTTCCATTATTACTATAATTCACTCCCATAACTTACCCTGCTTTCTAAGGAATGTCTCTTATCCATTCATCTTTATTTGCTTTACTTTTCTCCCTCTTTCCTCTGGTTAAAAGTCTATCTGTACCTTCTCTGGAGAGATAAATTCTCTGAAGGACAACTTGATTCTCTATTTAGTACTTTACCTTTTAATTTTTATATTTTTTAAACCAGATTATAGAGTCCCAATTAACATCAATTAGAAAATAATACACCTTTCTGAATGGAAACTTTAATTCTTCATGTGCTGTCTCTTTATTTCAAACATTTAATAATTTATATATATGTATATAAAAATTATATCTAAAGAGCATTGTTTGTATTTGTTTACTGCTTCCAAGGTAAATCGGTAAATCGGTAAATCAACTTTTTTCTTCAATGCTATATTTTGATGTAAGATTTATAAGCTTACCAATGAATAAATTATTTATTATACATTTAGGCTTTACGGAATCTTTATATATAAATATATATATATATCATTATAAGTAGGAAATATCTCCACTATTTAAAATATTAGACTCACAATAATATTTCCCTGCAATAAAATAATGTACCTTTCAAAATTCAAATAGCAAACACACACTACTAAAGTTTTAAAACCCTGAAATCTTTGTATAGACCTAGTTATTGCTTTCTTTATTAATCATTTCCTAAGCAATAAACATCTACTCTTGCAAATATTTATTCAACAGAAACCTACATGTCACTACTCCCACAAATAAATTTCAAGGTAGCAATTATCTCAATCATTAATCCCAATTACTTTTGAAATTATAATGTTATGTTCATTGTTTTGTTATTACTTCAGTATATTTCTCTCTATATATTAATTTGTTTGGCAACTAGAGGTGTCAAATAATTTTAACTTAGTAGATTCAATTATACTGTTCAGCAGAATTCTCACTTTGAGAAATTCTTTTTTGATTGACAGAGAATCTTTAAAGGCAAATGTTTATGATATGCAATTCCAGTGTTAGAGTTGCTTTACTGATATCCTATGAATAACAAAAAAGAAATTTAAGTCAAGCAATAAAGTATGAGCCAACTGTGGTAGACACAGGATTTCACCATTTGGATGAAGGTTATTGTCAAAACTCAGACAATAAAATTGTCGCTTTTCACTTGGTAAGCATTTTTATTTAGCATTATTCCCTTTATCATGACTCACTAGTAAGTCACTTAGTTTTGTTTAAACTAATCTAAACTTTTTAACTCCATCTAAAACACACTGGAATGGCTTTCTCTACAGCATTAGATGAGATCCTGTACAATTCCATACTTTATCCTGCCACCCCAAATAAAATATTCATCCTTTAAGTCATGACAGAATAATTAGGAGAGGCTATGACAACTTGCTGGATATGCATTTACTTTTAATTTAATTTTGAATTGCAGGACAGTTGATCATCATTCACAGCAAGGTCATCTTTGTTAAATCAATTGCATAAGTATGTGATGAGATCCCTAAAGAAGATTCCAAGTAATGGTTTCCCATGCAACCCAATCAGTCTTTAATGATAATAGTACCACTTTATCCAGATTGTATTTTGTCACATATCATCAGTTATTGCATCGTGTTTATAAATTCTGCTGCACAACAGAGGACATTTACAATGACTTATGAAGAATTAGGCATTTAAGAAACCAAAGCTGAAGCAACACTATTTAGCACTTAAAGAGCATTTTTCATTTTTAAATTACTTTTGCATATATACTAATTAATCATAACATTACCAGGAAGAATGTAAATAAAATTATGATCCTTATTTGATCCTTAATCTGGATATGAGAAAAGTGGGGTAGAAAGTCTATCTACCTATCTATCTGTCTGTCTGTCTGTCTGACTGTCTTTCTATCTAGTAATCATCTATCTTCTTAAAAATCAGATCAACAACAAAAAACTGTTTTAACTCATATTTGGTCTATTTGGTAGCTCACCCATGGGATGCTGGCCCACTCCTCCATGAAACTCATCATTCTATTTGTTTTACCCCTTATCCATTCCAATCAATTATTTTATCCTTTTCCTCAATTATTCCTTTTCAATCTAGTACCCTAGAGCTTATGAAAACTATATATGCCTAGCTGTGGAGATGAGCAAGCTAATGCCATTAGCTTTGAAGCGATTTAGCCAGACTCACACACCTGATTATTAGCAGAATCAGAATTCAAGCCCAGCTGTATACAAATCTCCCCACTCTTCCACCGTAAAAACAGTTATCACAATACCAACATGGGATTTTACTGCTTTTTGTTTCTCCAAATTTTCACTCTTGATCCTCTATCAGTACCTCACTGTATCGGTTCTACCTCTGCAATACAAGGACCATCAAGACCATACACACCTGTGAGTAGTTAGAAGTCAAAGAAAGAGATGATCTACTGCAGGGGCAATCTTTCCAGGCTGAGGACAATAGACAAGCATATGCCACAGCAAGGAATAAAGGAGCAGCCCCCAAGTCTGGGGCACTTTCTTTTAAACCTAAAGAAAGCTTTCAGAGTGGAGCTCTCAAAGCTCTCAAATCTTGGAGAGTGTTTATTTTTATAAGAAAGGTCAACACAACTTGTGTGTGGGATGAATGATATGGCACTTTTTCTAACAAGGCAAGGAGATGAAATTTTATTTTATAACTTTACATGGCTTCATGACTTTAGACAATGGAAAGTGAGAATGATATTAATGAGTTGATTAAAAAAAGTATAGATATAGGTGTGCTAATGAATACAACTTTAATTGCTAAAATATTTCAGGCAGTAACTGATTTCAGGGAAGAGAATCCTTTTATGACTATTATGTCAATTTAACAACATTAATGCAGCCAAAATATGACAACTTAATGCTGATTATGTTCTGTACATGTTGATAACTATGCTTTCTAGTCCCTGCATGGAGGCTAATTGAAAAATGATTATCTTACTTTCAAGGTTCATCATCAACTACAGAATAAAGAACAATGTGGTGCTTTTGTTTCATCCATAAAACCAACATTTCAAGCTACAGGTTTATCTAAGTGATTAAAGTGATCAAGTTCAAGGTGCAAACTGGATAAATTTTCACAGAAAGCTATAGAATCTCTATTTCCTCTCTTTTTCGATTAATCATGTTTGAAAGTCTCTTCTACTGTAGAAAATAGCATAGCAATATAATTTTTTTAAAGTTTCATTTCTGCATTAATTTTAATAAAAGAAACAATCAGCATACCAAGATAGAGTGCTTTGTTATGCACTTATGACCAATGGCAATAACTGTCCACTATATTGACTTATTTCTTTCACTCTGAAATATATACATATGGCAAAGAAAAATAACATGTATAATTGCTTTTCTCTCATATTTCTAAAACCAAGCAAGGGGTTAACACATTTTTTCCTAGGTTTCATTTTCATATGAAGGATACTTTGGTTTGTGCTAGTCAAAATAATGCTATTCTGTGCTGTGATATAACAAATGTATTTCCAAATCTTAATGCCACAACATTGCAAAGTTTTAGTCTTGCTTGTTCAAATCTGATGTGGGTCAGGATGGCTGCCTTTCTTGTGACAGGTACACTATCTGGAACATGTTCCTGTTAAGGTCACCGCAGCAGGGGCAGAGAGATGAAGCACACCAGGTTATAGGTACTTCAGTCACATCCATTGACCAGAGCTAGTAATATGGCCCCAGTCCAACTTCAAAGAAGGTTACAAATTATAGAGAAACACATGATACTCCTGAGTTTCACACTGAGCTGTGTCACAATCCAGATTTGATTATTTCCAAGAAACTAAACCCAAACCAAAAAGGTTGGCTTAATTAAGTCTAGTTAGTTTTCGCTTCAGGTGGGCTTAATTTTAACCATTAGCACACATCCAGCAATACAGTTGCTAAATCTACAAAAGCTAGCGGAAAAGGTAGCTATTCCAAGATGGAGGGTTCGTTTTGAACAAAAGGAGAAAATATTTGGAAACATGCTCACTCCTTCTTTTCATCTTCCAGTTAAGTCCATTAATTAAAGTCCTGTGTTATTTTGCATTTATCTGATGCTTAATAGACCATTTGTAAGCTTGACTAGAAACGGAAAGAGGAAGGTCAATAGATTTAAACAAAGTTCTACAGCTTGTTGATATTTCACATGGCTGGAAGCACTCTTTATTTTTCATGGACCTCTAATGTCCCTCAGCTATAATGAAGTGACCACTGTGCAATCACCACTCTGTGGTCACAGGATTTTCACTCAGGATAGCTATTTTGAGGCTGGCTTAAGGTCGATAGTTAAAGCCAAGACATGGAGAAGGATGACTGGGACTAAAAGGAAAAATAAGATATAAAATGCTTAGGTAGATAGATTATGACAGAGTAATTGATCTAGATCAAGGTGAATCATACAAGCAACCTAATTTCAGTGTTTTAAATAAACAACAGGAGAAGAATAGTGTTATAACTCCATAGTAATGCATGTGCATAGGTGCTCTGTGTATCTTCATTTCCAACTATGTCCATTACAAGCATGCATGGACATCTGAATGGAGACTGTTCTAGGGGAAAAATGGGCCCAAGTTATTTTATTTCATTGACTAAACGTCCAACTTAATTACATCAGCACTAATTACATTGTTTAATAGTAGCAGTTCTGCTGTTACTCTCATCTCTTCTGGAAATAAAAACTACCTTTACTCTGAAGAATTGGTTGTTAGATGAATTTCATTATGCTAGTCAAGGATTAACCACCTGTCATATTTTTATTACAGAAATAGTTTGGATTGTAATTATCTGTGATGTCTTATACACTACTAGGAAAAGTGCAAGATTCTCAAGGGAAGAGCTCTGATTTACTTGGCTGCTGCTGAATGAAGTTCATGAAACATTTTATTTTGCAGGGTTGATGGAAGACATGTTAGCACAATGGGGCTAGGAGGAAAAGAAAATCCTAAAGGCATGCTTTTCAAAGATGTTACAGGCTATGAATTTGAAATTGTTTTCAGTATCCCAGACGGGAAATAAAAACATTAACAAGTTATTGATTTTGAATGCATCCTTTTACCTTTCTGTGTACTCTCTGCAGCAGGTACTCTTCAACCTGTGTCCTAGATTCCATATCTATGCCATTCCAAGTAGGTATTTTGCCCACACCTTCTGCCTTTGAATTTGCATGGGGAGGCCATATGATCTTAAGTACCTGACTGGGCTACACATGAAGCCTTGTTGCATAGCCTATTTACAGCTTACACATTCTATACTCGAACTAATCCAAATAGCGACCACAGAATCACTTGTTCAACCAGTTGAAATTATTATCTCACCTACTATTGATTTTTTTTTCTCCAGTCTACCTTTCTTCGTGTTTTTTTTTTTTTTTTTTTTTTTTTTTTTAACTTGCTTCTGAAGAAACCAGGAGAATTACATCTTCACATGGAGGCGATTTATCGCCATGTATCTATCAACCCATCCACCCATCCATTCATTCATTCATTGAATAAATGTTTACTGAATACTTAAGTTAAGGACGACCAAACTGGGTTGAATCTCAGCAAATAGCTTGTCAGTTAATTAACCTAATTATAAAATTTAGTCCCTAACTTTGGATGTCTGGAGAATCACTTTGGTCAGTGTCCAGGAAGATCAAGCACTGATAACACACGTGACAACTAAAATGCACACAAGGGACCATCATATATTAATTTGCAATGAAAAACTACTCTCACAGGAAATAGAATGTCAGAAGTCTACCTAATCAATATACAAGAAGTATGTATAATCAACTCACTCTCTGTCTACAGGCAGAACACCATGAGAAAATATATAAGCAGACCAGTTTTCAACAAAACGCAGTCAGAGGTAGAGAAGCTACAGGGACCAAAAGTTTAATGGCATCAGATAACCTGAGGCGCACCTCTCACAGTGGGGTTGGTGTTTCTCATGGGACTTCAGTGGTCGATCATTGGTTATAGACTATTCTCCCTGGTAGGACATCTCCAGCATTATGACCAGGAAGATTAAAGTTCAATAGCTACAATTTTCTTCCTCACAGTGCGTGGCAGGGCACCGCCAACCCTTAACTACTTGATCTTCCTTTTCCTATGTCTCTTTGGCACAGATTGACACATTCTTTCTCTACAGCAGTGATTCTGAACTGAGGAGATTTTACTCCCTCCCTCCTCCCCAACAGTGGACATTTGGTGATGTGTAGAGACCACGTGCTTGTCACAATTCAGGGACTGCAACTGGTGTCCAGTGGGTAGAGGCCAGGGATGCTGCTAAACCTCCTACAATGCACAGGGCAGCCCCCACAACAAAGAATTATCCAGTTCAAAACGTCAATAGTGCCAAGTTTGAGAAACCTTGCTCTAGAGATGCTATTAGTGTCAATCTGCTTATAGTGTAGCTTTGTCAAGGACTTATTCTGAATCCTACAAAGTGACTTTGCCTATCATATTTTCACTCAATAAGTGTAGATATAAGTGTAACTAAAAAGACGGCAATGTTATTTCCCCCTTTCTAAGTACTTGTACACAATTCACTATAGTCCCAAGTACTGGCAAAAACTGCCATCAGATTCATTTTCCTACTCTACCAGTTCCCTAGTCATCATGCATAAGGACCTTTATAGTAATAGCCAGCTTTATTGAACATTTACTCTGTGCCATGCACTGTTCTGATCATCTACATTCATTTAATCCCTACAACATTTCAGGAGGTAGATACCATTTTATTCCCATTTTACACAGAGAGACTAATTTACTAAGGGCACCCAGTTAGAAAATGGTAAAGCTGGGATTTAAACATAAGTAGCTTACTTTGTCATGTTACATGGGCATTCTCAGTCTAGATGGGATATATATATATAATATGTTACAAAACTGTAAAAATAATTAAGTCCAAATTCCTCTAATCAGGTTCAAGTCTCTCTGTAATCTTTACCTTTTCTGCTACTGACTTACCTCCCACTACCTTGAAACATAGGAAGTCCATCTTTATTCTTCTCATGCTCATTACTAATGACAAGGCCTTAATTAAAAGGTCTTCTTAACTGGAAAGTTATTCCAACTCCTGCCACTATTCTCTCTACCTGGTTCCCAAAGTTTACTTACAAGGCTTTTTTCTGCCTGACTGCTATAGCTCATAGTAAAAAACAAAAACCAAACCTGTTGCCGTCGAGTCAATTCCAACTCACAGCAACTCTGTGGGACAGAGAAGAACTGCCCCATAGGGTTTACGAGGCTGTACATCTTTATTAAAGCAGACTACCATATCTTTCTCCCACAAAGCGGTTGGTGGGTTCATACGGCCAAACTTTCATTTAGTAGTTGAGTGCTTTAACCACTGCTCCACCAGGGCTCCTAAATCATAGTAATCTGGGCTTTCACAGTGCTTACTATGATGAAGAAAATTTGGCATTTAGACGTGCATTTTGTAATAGACAGTTATAGACTGAAAGATACATAGAGATGAGATAGATAAATGAAAGCATATATTTGAAGACAGACACAAATTGGGTCAAAAATTTCTCTTCTATTTTTACCACCAAATATAACCTTACACCAGCCCTAAGTTTTCAGTCTGTAACATGTAGACAATACTCATCTGCATGGGTGTTGTGAAAATGAATTGACATGACATATGCATTTAATAGGAACACAGTTAAAAATAGTTGTTATTATTACTTATTGTCTAACTTATGTATGTCCTATTATATCCCTGAGGGGAGATTTTTTATGTCATTCATATATATGCACATATATATGTTATGTTTTATATATAATATGTGTATATGTATACATATATATACACACAGACCCTCCCATACACATATATATATTTTAATCAAGTGACAAACTGCCTAAACTGTCAATTATAATTTACATGAACTCAGGCTCATTATGTAACCTTGCTGAGCCTCATTTCTCCTCATCTTAATAATCAAGAGAACATTCAAAATCTGATAAGCCATGTGTTTGATATAGCTCCAGGCTTCCAGTGAGAATGCACAGGGGTGGACAAACACAACAATCCCTACCTACTTTAGGCTCTAGTTACTACCAGATTTCTACTGAGGAACCCATGGATCCACTGTTTCCACTCTAAGGGTTTTGCTCAGTGATTCCAGAGGGTTCAGATTTATGTAGGGTCAAAAATGTGGGCCATTAGCTAGTGAATTGTGACTGAGTCTGCCACAAAAGGGCAAACCAAGAAAACCTTTAGCTTTTCAGGGATTGCCATGATATTTTGTTTCCTTTGCTTTACTCCCTTTTTATTCCTCTTTCAACTCATAAGGAATCTCAAGAGTGAAAATATAAGAGCAGGGGTGAGCAAATGTTCCCAAAACTGAATTCATACTGCTCAATTAAAACTTTAAGTATTCAGTCTTCATTCCTCTATATCATCATGTCCAACAATCTAGTTGTTATTATTAAGTGAAGGTGAACTAATTCAGGTTATTCTAATAATTAATCATTTCCCAAAATCCTTAGACTGACTGTAAGCTTCCCTTGTGACACTGGATAGTTATGTCACCTTAGTTATTTGTATATATTCTGTTTACTCATCTGTAAAATGAGAATAACAATATGTGCATTACCTAGCTTTGAGCTTATAGTAAGGATAAAGCCTTTGAGAACAGGTCTAGTTTCTTAATCATTCAATATAACCAGCAGCCAGCTGGCCATATGCATAGAGTAGCTCTCAATAAATGTTAGTTTAACTGAATTAAAATAAAAGAAAATATATGGAAGTTTATAAATTTCTAATCCCTTTAAATGTAATAAATTATTAAGTATGTTAATGATACTTTGAATTATCACTTTTTTTTTGCAACCAATGAATCTGAAACATAACTTTTTATGAATAATCATATTCTGAAAGAAAATAACTTCCAGCCAACAGGATAACTGAAATTAAATTCTTATGTTTGTATTAGAGAACTAGATGTCTTTTTTTCCCAAGTAAATGTTATGTCAACATATTGGTTTAAATACAAGTTTTCCAAATTGCACTTAAACTCATTTTTTACTTGTATGTACATTTTTTATATATTTCATTCTATCAAAAGATTCATACTCTGACTCCTTAGTGAACTTTGAGACATAGAAATAATGTTGGAACCTACAAAAAGCTGCCAGTGTTGACCTTTGACCACAGATGTTGTGCCACTCAGCGCTGAAAGCATCTTACTTCTAACTATAATTATTTTTTTGTAGTGCTTTGAATAATATATTCAACTCCTCGCTTTTAATTAAGATTCCTTTTCTTGCTCCAAGTTTAAATTACGTTCGGAAAGCAATTTCTGTCAATTGCTTTTTCATGTGAGAAATATAATTATGAACCAAATTTTGTTAGTGTCACATTCATACTTTTTTAATAATAAAGTTGTGAATAAAAAATCAGCAAAGACTCTTATACACATTTAAAATGCCTCATTCAATAAGTAGAGTATAACAATTCCAGAATACACTAGCAATATGTAAGTATTCTGGTTTTCTATAGAAAAAATGCATTTCTCTGGTAGATTTTATGTAACTAACTGTTACTAGTAAAAAGAACAATTGCCACAGAGTTGATTCTGACTCATGGTGACCCCATGGGTGTCAGAGTAGAATTGTGTTCCACAGGGTTTTCAATGGCTATTTTTCTGGAAGTAGATTGTGAGTCCTTTTTTCCGAAGTGTCTCTGGGTGGACTTGAACCTCTGAGGTTTCATTTAGCAGCTAGGCCTGTTAACAATTTACACTACCCAGGAGGGACTCCTATCAATTGCTAGGAGCCAGAATACAAATAGAAAAGTAGAAATCTTACTTAAAAAAAACAAAAAAGACTGTAAATCTTTTACTAAGCTCTGCTCACAATTTTTTATATTGTTAATACTTGATTATAGATTAACCAAAAAAGGAAATTTAAATTCAGAGAAATCTTTTAAAAAAATTAAATTTCAGACGCTGATATGTATGCCAATTGGATCATCCCCAATAAACTGAAAAGAAAAATGTTTAGAAGTGCCATTTTCTTTCATAATAAAAGGTCTTGGAGATGTGATATTTTCTACAGCAGGGTTCTCGTGTCCAATATGCTGCTCCTTAGGAACTGAAAGGCAGTTTTGGTGACTGTCGGAGCCCTGGTGGCACAGTGGTTAGGAGCTCGGCTGCTAACAAAAAGGCCAGCAGTTGGAATCCACCAGCTGCTCCTTGGAAACCCTATGGGGCAGTTCTACTCTGTCCTGTAGGGTCGCTATGAGTCGGAATTGACTCGACGGCAACAGGTTTGGGTTTGTTTTTTCAGTAGAGAAGCCCTGGTCTCTCAGTGGTTAAACACTTGGCTGCTAATCGAAAGGTCGGTGGTTCAAACCTACCAGCTTCTCCTCAGGAGAAAGATGTGGCAGTCTGCTTAAAGATTTACAGCCTTGGAAACCCTGTGGGACAGTTCTCTTCTGTCCTACAGAGTCGCTGTGGGTAGGAATCAGTTCATCGGCACACAACAACAACTATCTGGGGACTGTAGCCACAGTGGCAATTTGTCACTTCTGGCTTCCTAATCTGAGGTAGCAGTTACCCTGATAGGGTAGTTCTGTTTTGCGTGTTATTCTTGAGAATCTATTCTACAACCCTTTTGTGTAGTTCTTCCAGCAGTTTTGCAACCAACTAATTCCCTGAATGAAAACTCTTACTGCTTAAAATATCTTGCATAGTTTTATTTCTTAGGCAGAACTCTGAATGACACATTATTCATCCTGCTTTGTTTTATAGGATAGAAAAAGCAAAAAAGTCTTTGATACTGAAAGCAATAAAACGAACATGAAAGCTTGGCAGAAGTTAAGTTTGGCTGCCCACTGATTGGCTCCTTGGTGGTTTACGTTGCTCAGTGGATACCAGATGCCATTGCGCATATTAGCCTGACCTCCTTAAGCCAGAATTGGAGCATTTACTCAGCAGCCAGGAAGGACCTGTGAGCTGGAATGGCTCATGTACACATCTCAGTTTTGTGTGTGTCTGGTGAATAGATCAAACCAGATATTTCAACTGTGTCACCATTGCACTCTGCCCAAAGTGAGCTTGTCAGAGGTTCTGGGGACCTGAGGAGCTATCAGTCTCTGGGCCACAAGTGACAGCTGAGTCGTTAGAGAGCCAGTGATGCTGAGATGGGACTGGTGCTTCTATTCAGCAGAGGAAGGGCCATTTTTCCCATCAAAATGTCAAGAACTCTGAAGTAAACAGCACTGTTATCTCCATTTTGGTTACCTCCAGATGGCAGGTGGAGGCAGGAGGAGGGCCTGCCATTGCTGAACAGTATCAATCAGTACAGACTTAGGCTTCTTTGGAGCCTTTGTAGGAAAATTAGTGGGGATCCAGATGAATCATGCACAGCTGCTTCAGGGACAAGTGTGAGATTTTGAGATCTGAAATAATACACTATCTATACTTATGATTTTTACTGCTTTTATGGAAACACTAAATAATAACTGTAGATATATATCAAAGCAGTTTTCAAAGTTCTGGAGTCTCCCAAAATTTGTTCAGAGCAGTCAGGGGAATCAGAGCTATAGTGCCTAAAGAACTAATATGATACAACCAAGAAACGGGTTTTGGCATCAGATAGAACTGGACTTGAATTCTTCTTCATCTACTTACTAGCTGTGTGGTTTAGGGCAGGGTTCTTAACCTCTCCATGCCTAAGCTTCCTGGTCCACAAAATGGGAACCACAAAACATTTCTCAGAGGATTGTACAAAGCAACAACAACAATACCACTTGTCTACAGA
>NW_004444372.1:66862-67853 GCF_000243295.1 Trichechus manatus latirostris | reverse complement strand
GCTACTGTCTGACCAGGAGAGATGCATTCATTTTATTCAATGAAAAGAGTACAAAATCTATTGTACTTTCACATATATGACATGAAACTGGATCATACTATTGTCAGTTAAAGTAGGGAGGGTAAACTCAATCCAGCTTTCTATAAAGTAACAACATATTTTTAATAAGTATACTAGGCATATATCTGAATGAGTAAATGAGTAGAATTCTTTGAAGGATTTGCTACTGCTCAAAAGCTTTTGATTTTTTTCTTTTGGTCTGACCTTCCAAGGCAGTTTATAAATCTCTCAAGATACTTAGTTTTATCTGTTTATAGACTTCCTTCCATTTTGGCCCACAATGCTAACTAATAACCACATTTATTGTTCCCTTTACTGTCAACACTTAGCACCAAATATAATTAGGCTATTTTAAAAAATAAAATTCATTTAAAATAACAAAAATCTGGCAACTTGATTCTGAAGTAATTGTAAAAGAACATGATTCACATTCTAAAAGTAATTTCAAAAAAGAGCTTCTAAAACATTTGAAGCAATAAGATAAAGGTTAAAAGAGATATAAAATGCATAGCTGTTGCAATTAAAAAAAAAAAACAACAGAAAACCAAACCTGTTGCCATCAAGTCAATACTGACTCATAGCAACCCCATAGGACAGAATAGAACTGCCCCAAAGGACTTCCAAGGAGTGGCTGGTGGATTTGAACTGCCAACCTCTGGGTAAGAGCCAAGCTGTTAATCACTGTGCCACCAGGCCTCCATTGGTTTAAAATTTAGTTAGATCCCATGTCCCTAGTTCTATGCTTGCATCCCTACCCATAGCTCAACCTACCACTCCGGCTCACAGCCTACATTGCTTAAAGATATTCTGAGTAGTTAATGTTGTTGATCACCTTCAACTCAGAGAATTTCATTCCATTCATGATTTTTTTTGGAGGGGGGAGGGGAGGGTAATTGAATCTATAGGTTGATGTCACTCTACCTTCTTAACA
>NW_004444372.1:64961-65761 GCF_000243295.1 Trichechus manatus latirostris | reverse complement strand
AAACTACAACAATAAACCAAATAAACAAGGAAAAAAAAGAAAAGTACTCATGTTTATTCAAGAATTAAAATTATTTTTACCTAAGTAGTATATCGGGGCCCTGGTGCCACAGTCGTTAAACGTTTGGCTGCTAACCAAAAGTTCAACAGTTCAAATCCACCAGCCGCTCCTTGGGAACCCTATGGGGTGGTGGTTTTACTCTGTCCTATAGGGTCAGGGTCACTATGAGTCGGAATCGACTCGACAGCAATGGGTTTGGTTTGGCTTTTTGTATAGGGTTGCTTGCTATGAGTCGCAATCAACTCGAGGGCAACGGATTTGGCTTTTGGTAAGCAGTATACTAGAAAGAACTGTCCTAACTGCACACTTTTTAATAGATGTGTGGTCAACATTCTATCCCAAAAGTGGCTGACCATATGGCTGACCATATTCCTGTATGGGATTATACAATCAGGAGAAGGCGATGTTGCCTCCTTGACTAGCCATACCTCTGGTGTGTTGGTAACTGCTCTTCTTAACAGAAGATAGTACCTGATAACTTTTAAATAGTCTGCTTTTATCTGCTTCTCTGCCAAAGATAATTTAGCATAACTATCAGAAATTTTTTTTTAATATATTAGAAACCTTAGTTTTATCCTTGACAATGCTGCTTTTTTAACATGGCTAAGTTATACTAACTTAAAGTGCTTAAATGTGTAGACACATTCTTGTGAGTTACACCTCAGTCAGCTCTTCCATAAAAATAATGTCTTTCATATCTTAAATCTATATTTTTCATTTTATGCTCTTTCTATGAAATA
>NW_004444372.1:61801-63438 GCF_000243295.1 Trichechus manatus latirostris | reverse complement strand
GTGTGTGTGTGTGTGTGTGCGCGCGCGCGCGCACGGGCACGCATGTGTGCGTTGATCTGGAGCCCTAGCCCCAGAACACTCTCTTAATCACCAGGCATCAAGAAAGTTCAGCTCCTAGACTTTGTTTCTTTTCTCCTAATTGTAGCTATTGATGGTAAATTGATGTGCTGATAGTAGTCAGAATTACTCAGCTGGGTCTTGTATCTTTTAGAAAGTTAATCCACTCTTATGAGTTACAAGTTGACTACAATTTTGTTTTAATGAGGTTAAATCTATCCCTAGTGCCATTTTAAGTGAGTGTGAGTGTATACATATTAATATATTCACGTATATGAGCAGTGACATGCTCTTCAGTACTTTCCTTTTATGATGCTGGATTCATAAAAAGCAATGAGAATTTTTTGACCCAGGAAAATATGAGGCAAATGTGACTCCACACTCCAGGGCAAGAGATGAGTCAGATGCACATGTAAGGTTCTAAGCAATGGCAGGATTTTTCACCTTGCTGACACATCTCTTACTGAAAATGTCTGAACATTCCATTAAAAGATACATTGACTGAAGACAGTGGATTGCCCAGGTCCAATTCATCAGTACAGAGGCGATTATAGATAATATAAAACATCGCTATCAGAATCATTTCTATCTCAGATATGTTTTTTTCACTTTTATGCCAACTTAAAAAACATTGTTAGTGAATGGTGTTACTGGAGTTGGCTATTAGAAGTGTTGGCTGCTAATCCAAAGAATAGTTGTTACATAATAATATTCAGATTCATTGAGTTTCTAATCATCTCCTATCTAGGAGCTATTCAAGTATTTCTAATTGATTTTATGACCTTGTACTGAAATCACACCTCCACATTCTTTCTGTTTACTCATATAAGCCTAGTTATTTTACCCTGATATTTATTTTTCCTTCATAGTCTTCCTTTGGTACTTTACAGAGAGATGACTTATTTAAGAAGTTAATTAACTAATGCAAAATTTACTTCTATTATCTTCATATTTAATTAAGCCTTCCTTATTTATGTCCTCACCTCAGCAAGGACTACAAGTATTCCTCAATGTCAGCCTCTTATCTATTTCCCTCAGCTTTTAAACATAATAAAGTGCCTGGATTCTTTATTCAGTATTTCAGATCTCCTTTCTTTTATGTCACAAAAGATAAATTCACACGGCTGCACTGACAACATCACGGCTTTACTGACAACATCACGGCTTTGAAAATGTGTCCACCCGTTGCCTTATAAATAGTTCAGTCACTTGGTTTAATCCATCTTCCTCTGCCCATCACTCTGATGTCAAACATACAAGTTTAAGAATGCACTTTTCTCAACTTCTAGTTTTAAAGTCGCTTCACTTAACTCTCACTCACTGACAGAGGTATCATTTTGACTGACAAGACATCAATCGGCAAGCATTTCCCATTTAGGAATAGTGGTTAGTGGTGCCCTGGCATTTTTGTTTTGATGAACATTCAGTGCTAACAATGGCAAGAGTCCACCCCTCCTAAAATCAATGTAGGTGAAAAGTGTTGGGTGGTGAAGCATCCGTCTTTAAGTTCCCGTGTGTTTGCAGTATTTCAGTATAATAATTCATGTTTTGTACCTTTTACATAGTTCTGGTGGTTCAAA
>NW_004444372.1:60360-61501 GCF_000243295.1 Trichechus manatus latirostris | reverse complement strand
ATTTGTCCTAAAAGTAACAGAGAAGGATTGTCCAATAAGCTGGGATAAGGAGGAAAATTTGGCTTGTGAATTTTATCACTTTCCTAATTTCTTTTGAAGGAGCACCTGCTCATAGTCAGTGACTGTGTGGAGATTTACCTGTCATGTATTAGGAAATCTGCCCCAACACTCAGTCAACATCATCAATTTCTTAGAATTACAGAACAGCTTCACTTTTCTTTTCAATGCAAAATTCTCTTCTCACTTGAGCACACTGCTGCAAACTAGAGATGAGTTTGGAGATAACTGTGTAGCTTCTATTTACAAAATAGTTGTTTCATCTAATACATTGAATTTGCGTTCTCCTGAATCCTGATGTGGAATTCTATTCTAATCATGGTTCATTCTGAATCACCATCAGACTAGACTAGAATTCATATCTCTCAACACTAATTTGAGAAACAAGTTAGGTTTTATATCTTGAAAATCACAAGTCTCTTCTGACTATGACTTCACCATACACCACCCAACTGCAGTTATAAGCGCTTGCATGTAAAATTTCTGTATTTCAAATCAGTTATCTCTTCCAAAGGTCCATGATAAAAATCAATGACATTTAATTTTTCTTTTAAACCATGGATATATGTAGCTGAACATTATCTATTAGCACACAATGAAAATATCACCATTGTACTCACACGGCACCGTGCGGAGGTAGAGGTTATCACGGATGATTTGCTGAAGTTCATGGTCCACAGAACCCTTCTGAAAACGTAAGTTGAGGTAGTGACGAAGATCCTTATCAACAATTCCTCCTAAAATAATAAAATTTCTTAATAAAGAATGTTGTAAAATATTTTAAGTACAAAATTTGACTCTGTCCTAAAGATACTCATGTACCCATTTAAAAGATGTATTATTTGAAATTTCTCTTACGAGCTGCTAAAATATTTACTGACATAATAACAAAACAGATAACATTCACTGAGATAAAAACCATCAGACAGTTCTGTGTTCACTGCTTTGCATGCATTCTTTATTCTTCATTTAGTATGCAGTGTATATATGGCAAAAGACACGTGTTACACCTGAACTAATGCTGAAGCATCACAGTCTCTCATCGCATTGTTAAAATACTTTTAAACTGTTCAAAGTTACTATA
>NW_004444372.1:57340-59226 GCF_000243295.1 Trichechus manatus latirostris | reverse complement strand
GGGATACTGTGTGGTTTAAAATCAGGAAAGGTGTGAGTCAGCGTTGTATCCTCTCACCATATTTACTCGATCTGTATGCTGAGCAAATAATCCTAGAAGGTGGATTATATGAAGAATGCAGCATCAGGATTGGAGGAAGAATCTTTAAAAATCTGCCATATGCAGATGACACAACCTTGCTTGTTGAAGGTGTAGAAGACTTGAAGCACTTACTGATGAAGATCAAAGATTACAGACTTCAGTATGGATTGCACCTCAACATAAAGAAAACAAAAATTCTCACAACTGGACCAATAAGCAAATTCATGATAAATGGAGAAAAGACTGACATTGTCAAGGATTTCACTTTACTTGGATCCACAACCAATGCCCATGGAAGCAGCAGTCAAGATATCAAATGATGTATTGCCTTGGGCAAATCTGTTGTAAAAGACTTCCGTAAAGTGTTGAAAAGCAAAGATGTCACTTTGAAGACTAAGGTGTGCCTGCCCCAAACCATGGTATTTTCAATCGCCTCATATGCATGTGAAAGCTGGACAATGAATAAGGAAGATCGAAGAAAAATTGATGCCTTTGAATTATGACATTGGAGCAGAATATTTAATATACCAAGGACTGCCAGAAGAATGAACAAATCTGTCTTGGAAGAAGTACAACAGAATGCTCCTTAGAAGCAAAGATGGTGAGACTTTGTCTCATACGCTTTGGACATGTTATCAGAAGGGACCAGTCCCTGGAGAAGGACACCGTACTTGGTGAAGTAGAAGGTAAGCACAAAAGAGGAAGACCTTTGAAGAGATGGATTGACACGGTGGCTGCAACAATGGGCTCAAGCATAACAATGATTGTGAAAATGGCACAGGATTGAGCAGCGTTTTCCTCTGTTGTACACAGAATCACTATGAGTTGGAACTGAATCGAAGGCACCTAACAACAACAACCAGTTGTTTGGCCAGGTAGCTATCTTCCAAATAGATAAGTGAGCACCTCTAGCACTGCATTTGTTTGTTGAAACATCTCAATTGGTATTCTGTCAACTTCTGGAGCCTTGTTTTTCACCAATGCCTTCAGTGTAGCTTGGACTTCTTCCTTCAGAACCATTGGTTCTTGGTCATATACTGCCTCCTGAAATACTGTATGCCAACCAATTTTTTTTGATATAGTGACTCTGTATATTCCTTCATCTTCTTTTGATGCTTCCTGCATCACTCAATATTTTGCCCATACAATTCTTCAAAATTGCAACACAAGGCTTGACTTTTTTCTTCGGTTCTTTCAGCTTGAGAAATGCTGAGCATGTTCTTCCCTTTCGGTTTTCTAACTCCAGATTTTTGCACATTTCATTATAAAATTTTAACTTTATCTTCTCTAGCCGGCCTTTGAAATCTTCTGTTCAGCTCTTTTACTTCATCATTTCTTCCATTCTCTTTAGCTCCAGGTTCAAGAGCAAGTTTCCGAGTCTCTTCTGACATTCATTTTGGTCTATTCTTTCTTCACTGTCTTTTTAATGACCTTTTGTTTTCTTCATGTATGGTGTCCCTGATGTCACTGCACAACTTGTCTGGTCTTTTGTCATTAGTGTTCAATGCATCAAACCTATTCTTGAAATGGTGTCCAAATTCAGGTGGGATATACTCATGGTTGTATTTTGGCTCTCACAGACTTGTTTTAATCTTCTACAGCTTCAACTTGAACTTGCATATGAGCAACTGATGGTCTGTCCCATAGTAGGCTTCTGGTCTTGTTCTGACTGATGATATTGAGCTTTTCTATAGTCTCTTTCCACAAGCATAGTCAATATGATTTGTATGTTGTCCATCTGGTGAGGTCCATGTGTGTAGTTACCGCTTATGTTGTTGAAAGAAGGTATTTGTAATGAATAGATC
>NW_004444372.1:54611-56114 GCF_000243295.1 Trichechus manatus latirostris | reverse complement strand
TGGCATTTTGTGGGCTTGTATATATGCAACACAAATATTTTTTATACAAACATAGTTAATTTATTTGCATGTTATATATACTGCAACATTTTTAAGGTTTTCAAAACCTGTTATTTGAATTTCCACCTGATCTGATGGTACAGCCTCAGTAAGATGCTACAATAGCATTTCTAACCAAACTGATTTTAACATTCTTACTCCCCACAGAATGTTTCTTACGTATTTCTGCAAATAGTCTCTTAATCTATTTTTTCTACCCAATATAATATGACAGCAGAAAATAAATGATACCAAAGGAAAATATATTGCTTGTTGGGTTTCCATAAATATTACACCCAGAATGCTTGCTCAAATAATTTTCCAACTTCAAAATCATTTCCTCAGTTAAAGAAGCAGAGAAGTCAGAAATGAAAGTCACTTAAAACTGCTGTCACACATACCATCAATTACTATTATTCACATCAATTGCCCTGTGTTTCCCCGTGTCTTGGATTTGCTGGCATCACACTGAAATAGTTAACAATTTAGAAATTCGGAAATTCAGCTTTTCTCCCTTGGTCTTACTGGGTGAGCAGAACATGCTTAGTCTTCTGATACGTGACAACTACTGAGCGAGAATTCTGCCTGTGATTTTTCTCAGCTGGATTCTAAGTCTACAGCTCCTTCAGCAACTGCACCCCCTGGTGCTTCTCTTTTTCTTTCTGTCTAATATTTGGGATATGCTGAGTGATGAGATGCTTTCTGGCAGCCTGAGAATAAGCCAACTATAGAACAGCCGATGTAGTCTATCCACTAATGTAAGCTAGAGTCAGTCACTCACCTAATGTAAATAACATGGATAAGCCCACATTTTGCAGTTTCTGAGGATACTTGTCCCTGAAAATATATTATCAGTTTAAACCATTTCTTCTACTACAAATAAACTCTAAATGAGTTTATCTACATACGAAAACAAACAAAAAATTCTATTAATTGCAATGACTGGCTGTATCTTTTTTTTTTTCCCCTATTGAAGGAATGGCTGAAGCTTCTGAGAATCAACATAAAATTTCATTCACTAATTAAAATGAATTGTCACAAATTAGAATAAAATTCTGAAGATGATTGCATTTTGTTTTGGATGGGCTTTTCTTGCCTCATATTGTACAAATACTTTATCTTCCTTCACAATGTATCATAGTAATTTTATTTACTCAGTATCCTTAATATGATAAACTCTACTAGCTGCCTACTACATATTCTTTCCCCAGATCTTTTCTATTAAAACAATTCAGATTTAGTTTTGGGCCCAAACATGCTCATCCCAGAACATTGATAATGGTGTTCTGAGCTGTTGCTGTTGTTGGTTGCTGCTGAGTCGATTCCAACTCATGGACAGTCATATAATCCAGCTCCCTACTTTGCCAGCTGCCCTTTCAGCTTCCAGTGGTCAGGTTCTGGCCACTGCAACCTAACACTGAAGGCTGTGGGAGGGTCTTTCTTTATTCCTTGAAGCAGACATGA
>NW_004444372.1:51520-54003 GCF_000243295.1 Trichechus manatus latirostris | reverse complement strand
AGAGCCTGGGTCTCAAGATTATCTGATTTCAGGTTTATAAGTTAGCATTCTAAATAAAGCAAGCTAAAAAATAAAGACTTAGACATAGCAAGTGCTGCATAAATGTTATCCATTATTAAATAAATAATCGTCTATCTTGTCATAGTTATACATTTTGGTTTTATTGTTACTGTTCATCTGCAAAATTTCTGTTTTTCCATTGGTCACTGATTCCTAGACTTGGTGGCTTATATGATACCTGTATCAGTCACTCCTCACCTCACTCCCCAGTTCACCATCCCATTACATGCTTTAGCCATTGTACTCTTCTCTTAAAAAAAAAAAAAAAAAAAGCAGTGACATTCACTTACTATTACATTTGGATAATTATTGGAGTATTTAATTAAACTTTCATTTTTTATTTTACAAAAGAAAAAAGAAAAACATTAGAGTAACTTCTCAAATCACACATTTAGTAAATGAGAGATCAGGGAAAGATCTGAAGCCTGGATCTAACTTTCATGCTCTACAGCCTAAAGACCAAACTTTTTGTTCCAAAGTCCAAGTCCTTTATTAACAGGACTCCAATCAGACTTTGAACCTGGCATCAAAGTATAACTTAAGAAGAACCCTTAGGAGAGATCTTTGTTCAAACGCTTTACATTGTAAATGAGAAAAATTGAAGCTCAGACAAATTATTTAGCACTGGGTTCATAGTAAGGATAGAGTGCAAGGAGAAAGTGTCAAGGAGCAACTCCCACGGACAATTTGGGGAGTAAATGCTAAATGTTACTGCTTGAAAAAGGGTATGCGTGTTCTAATGTTTTCAGTAATGTCCCCTTAAAATTCCATAGCTTTATTCCCTCCACTGGTTGAATACCCAGGTTCAGGAAGTAATGGAAAAAGATGCTGCTTGGATTGGATGCACAGAATCTCCTTGACATATTCCTCAAGGTGGCTTGTTAGTCCTCGATTTGGAGCTAAAGTTAGGCACTCCCTAAGGTTGAGGAGGAGATACAATGTTTGTGTCAAGGGTTTGATTGTCCGGAACTGAGCAGAGGAATCCCACCCCTCACTCATGAGCATGATCATCTTTTCCTTGAGTCAACTGCCTCTGGAATGGACATGACCTTATTAACTTGGAACTGTAAATAGGAGGGAGTAGTTCACTGATTATGCTGCTGGGGAGTAGGTAGGAATGGGAAGGTGAGGATGATCAGCATGCCAGAGTGTGGCTCACTCGGCTGTCATCTATCTATCCTTTTCTTCAGCCAAACCAGGCTATTTTGATAATATAATCATCTTCTTTACTTTTTCCTTCTCTTTGCCTTAGTTCTTTTCATTCATACTCCAGAAGACGCTGAAATGGGCATTTTATTTTTGTTTGTTTGTATTTTATCTTTCGCACTCATTTTTGTGCTTTATTTTGTGCTACCCTTTTTGGATAACAGCATCCTGATTTTCCTTTTTGAATTACTATCTCTCCCCCATTCTGTATAGATTTGGTGGAGCTTTGTGTCAAGCTGTCCTACCTTCTTCACACAGTCAAGCTTTCTCTTTCAGGAATTGGTGTCACAGCAGAGTGACCCAAGGATAGCAATGCCACCCTGAAGAGACCACCTATCATTTCTGCTCCCTGGACACAGAACTGCTCTATTCTGTATTTTGCCTAGCCAGCTTCTCCAAAATTCCTTTTGGTATTTGCAACAAAAGAAACCTCATGTATAAAAATGCCTTCCCTTTATACTACCCATGGATTTCTACCCATACGTCTAAGTTCATCTCAAAAACCATCTCCTGTACTTGACCTTCCTTTGGCTCTTTTGGCCAGAAGTCTGTTCCTTCTCTGAACTTCCACATACTGGTCACCTCTCTTAAGCACTTTGCACAGACAGTACTGTGATTCGTGGGTCTGCTTTACGTTTCCTATTAAACTGTAAGCTCCCAAGAACAGAGGATTTCCTATTCATCTTATATCCCCCTCCCCACCACATTCCCCACATCAATGTCTAAAGCAGTGCCTTCTTGTACATAGAAAGCCCTCAAATATTTGCTAACTAAATAAATCACGAATGCTGTAGTAGAAAGATCACCAGGAAAAATGAGTTTTAGTTACTACTCCTACACTTTTTGTTGAGTGGTCTTTCATAAATTGATTAATCATTACCGGGTCTTATTCTTTTCATCTGTAAAAGGTAGGTGTAAGATCAATAAAGTCTTCTCTAGATCTAAATTCTATGCTTACACATAAAAATATTTATTAAATGCATCTTATAGTTTTGAGAAGTTATTTTGGTAATTTCATAACCATTGATTGTATTAGTTATAGTTATCATCCATAAGTATTTACAGTCCATAAGAATGAAAACCATGGACAATCTCACTTTGCTATTGTTTTCTATTTTCTATATTGTCCTGGAAACTAAGATCATCAGCATAAAATTGATTTCAGACATTGTCTTTGTCAAATGAGTAGCACAATAACCAAAAAAAGCAGTCTGCAA
>NW_004444372.1:31684-50962 GCF_000243295.1 Trichechus manatus latirostris | reverse complement strand
TCTCTAGAGAACCCAGCTTAAGACAGTGGGAAACCATTATGAGGTATGTTCCTATGTTCCCTTTTCAAAAGTAGTTTCTGCTTGGCTCACCTAAAAAATGGAGAAATAAATCACAGAAAAGTTGATTGATTCTGTTAAGATCCACAGTCACAAAAGAGGTGACAGAAATATCTAATCCAGTCTGCCAGAACAGGCCCCATCCTCCTTTTAGGTAGAAAATTTTATTTTTGGTTTCTATGATCTAGAGGTCCATCTCATTTTCAGGTGGCTAGAGTACTACACCAAAGCACTGGACAAATTTGACCTACACTAGTCATTCTATAAATGATGAGCCAGTAAAATTGTTCTCCCCTAATAATTCCTGTTTGCCTATTGTAAATAGGGGCACACATATGTCAATGGTAACTCACTGAAGATGCCCTGGTTGTTTTTCTATAGCTGGAAACACTTAGTTATACTAAAATTTGCATCCCTTCCGTATTTTACTCATAATGTAGTATATTCAATCCTTTTTACCATGTTTTAATATCTTGGTGTGTTGTTTTTTCTTCAAAATTTTAGTAGTACCACATATTTTGTAGAAGAAATGCAATAATAAAAAAGACAGCAAAATATATTAAACAGTTGCAGATCATTAGGACATTCAGACTAGAAAGAATAATTGCTATTTCAGAAACCGACAGAGATAAATGTAAGTGGTTTATAATATTCTCCAGTTCTATTAGAAATGGCTTTTTTATCATTTCCTTGTCCCTACAATAGCCCAGATGGGATATTATTATTGACTTTCATTTGTCATTGTTAGCCTAAGTCTCAAAGTAAATATTAAAGTTGTTCCTTTAGTTAGTATTATAGGCTCCAATGGAGAAGGGAAAATGAGTGCTCAGTATATACCAGGCAAATTCCTCCAAATTTTAAAATCAGGAAATGTGAAGATTGAAAATACAGTTAACAACAAACTCGTGTGTATCTAACTTTTTAATAATGTCTCAAGATGACTGTTTCAGTGAAAGGATAGTGAATTTCCTATTAATTTCTTTGATTCACCTAACTCTTAAACATGAGATGTTCTTTATAAAAAGCAGGATGTCATGACAAACACAGTGTTATGAAAAGAAAATGATACATGAACAAAAAAGGAGATAATAACCTGATCCAAATTCAATCCATTTCTCTAAAATCAGAGATATACTACTCTTAGTTTAAAGAAGAAGGAAAAAAAACCCCTATATGATAGTTAAGGAGCCCTGATGGCTCAGTGATTAAGAGCTCGGCTGCTAACCAAAAAGTCGGCATTCAAATCCACCAGCTGCTCCTTGGAAACCCTATGGGGGCAATTCTACTCTGCCCTATAGGGTCACTATTAGTCAGAATCGATTTGGTGGAAACGGGTTTTGGTTTGGTTTTGGTTATGATAGTTATGAATGGATTTGAAATCATTGAAGGATAATAAACCTCAAAGCTCTTATGCTGCTACATAAACCATTTACTAAGATGACGAAGATAAAATACCCTAGTCCCCAAAATATCTAGATAACTGAACAGGCCATTTTTCTTTTCCTTAGAGTAGTTTTGGTTTACTACCTCTTTAACTTTATTCCAAACTTTTAGTGTAAATTTTTTAAAATGCGTGATAAAATTATCAAAGTTTTTTTCTTGGAGATTCCAACTTAAGAATTTGCTCACTTTTTCTTTTTTGAGGCATGAAAATAAACTGCTTCTACTAGGTATGCCTGAAACATTTTCATTCATAAAACCAAAAGTGAACACATGAATGGGATTTAAACAATGAATATTTATGCTTATTTTATTTTATATTATCAGGTTATTAGTCTCTCCTAACTACCACTCATTTATCAGTTTGTCATACTGTGGTGGCTTGCATGTTACTATGATGCTGAAAGCTATGTTACTGGTATTTCTAATACCAGCAGGTCCACCCATGGTGGACAGATTTCAGCGGATCTTCCAGACTAAGACAGACTAGGAAGAAGGAACTGGCAGTCTACTTCTGAAAAACTAGCCAGTGAAAACCTTATGAATAGCAGTGGAACATTGTCTGATAAAGTGCTGGAAAATGAGCCCCTCAGGATGAAAGGCACTCAAAACATGACTGGGGAAGAGCTGCCTCCTCAAAGTAGAGTCAACCTTAATGATGTGGATGGAGTCAAGCTTTCTGGACCTTCATTTACTGATACTGTATGACTCAAAATGGGAGAAAACAGATGCAAAAATCCATTAAGTAATCAAAACATGGAATGTACGAAGTATGAATCTAGAAAATTTGGAACTTGTCAAAAATGAAATGGAATGCTCAAAGATCAATATCTTAGGCATTAGTGAGCTGAAATTGACTGGTACTGGCCAGTTTGAATCAGACAACCATATTTTCTACTCTGCCGGGAATGACAAATTAAAGATGGTGTCCCATTCATCATCAAAAAGAACATTTCAAGATCTATCCTGAAGTACAACATTGTCAGAGATAGGACAATATCCATACACCTACAAGAAAGACCAGTTAATACAACTATTATTCAAATTTACTGACCAGCTACTAATGCCAAGATGAAGAAATTGAAGATTTTTACCAACTTCTGCAGTCTGAAATTAATCAAACATGCAATCAAGATGCATTGATACCTACTGTTGTCTGGAATGCAAAAGTTGAAAACAAAGAAGGATCAGTAGTTGGAAAATATTGCCTTGGTGATAGAAATGACGCCGGAGATCACATGATACAATTTTGCAACACCAACTACCTATTCACTGGAAATACCTTTTTATAACAACATAAATGGTGACTTTATAAGTGGACCTCACCAGAAGGAATACACAAGAATCAAATCGACTATATCTGTGGAAAGAGACGATGGGGAAGCCCAATCTCATCAATCAGAACAAGGCGAGGGGCTGACTGTGGAACACACCATCAATTGCTCATATACAAGTCTAAAATGATGAAAATTAAAACAAGTCCATGAAAGCCTGTCATGGATTGAATTGTGTCCCCCCAAAATATGTGTCAACTTTGTTAGGCCATGATTCCCAGTATTGTGTGGTCGTCCTCCATTTTGTGATTGTAATTTTATGTTAAAGAGGATTAGGGTGGGATTGTAACACCACTCTTACTGAGGTCACATCCCTGATACAATGTAAACGGAGTTTCCCTGGGGTTTGGGCTGCACCACATGTTCTCTCTCAAGAGATAAAAAGGAAAGGGAAGCGAGCAGAGAGGGGGGACCTCATACCACCAAGAAAGCAGTGCCAGGAGCAAAGTGGGTTCTTTAGACCCAGAGTTCCTGCGCAGACAAGCTCCCAGTCCAGGGGAAGATTAATGGCAAGGACCTTCCTCCAGAGCTGACAGAGAAAGCCTTCCCCTGGAGCTGATGCCCTGAATTTGGACTTATAGCCTACTAGACTGTGAGAAAATAAACTTCTCTTTGTTAAAGCCATCGACTTGTGGTATTTCTGTTATAGCAGCACCAGATGACTAAGAATTTGGTACCGAGAGAATGTGGTGCTGTTCTAACAGATAACTAAAATGTGGAAGCAGTTTTGAAACTGAATGGATAGAGGACTGGCAGCAGCAGAGAAGAGGCAGCAGCAGAACCAGAAGACCAGCACCAGACAGCACTAGACCCATGGAGCAAGAGAGCTGAGTGCCCATGAGCAGGAGGCTTCCTGACAGAGTGGGGTGCCTCCAGGCACTTATCGTTGGAGCTACAGAGCTTTTGAACACGTGCCCCTGCAGGGCAGATGCAGGCATGAGGCCCGAGGAGCTGAGAGGCCAAGAAATCACAAAGCAGAAGCTGAAGAGACAAGAAACACAAGTAGCCAAACTACCTCAGTCTCAAAAGGTATTGCCAGGAACTCTGGGGTTTCAAAGGGCTGAGTTGCCACTCGGAATGAGTAGGAGATGGTGTGCACCTAAAGTCGAGGGAGCAAAACTGCTGTCCCAATGGGCCTGGAAGGCAGAGCTGAAGCCCAGGTCCGAGGGGCCTCCACTCAGAATCTGGAGAGCGTGGCCAATACCTAGAGTCTGGAGGGCAAAGCCATTGTGTAAATTGTCTCAGAGAACAGACGAAATAAACTTCTCTTTGTTAAAGCCATCCACTTGTGGTATTTCTGTTATAGCAGCACTAGATGACTAAGACAGAGCCAAAGTTTAATCTTGAATATATTCCACCTGAATTTAGAGACCATCTCAAGAAAAGACTTGACACATTGAACACTAATGACTAAAGACCAGAGGAGGTGTGGGATGACATTAAGGATATCATACATGAAGAAAGCAAAAGGTCATTAAAGAGGCAGGATAGAAAAAAGACCAAAAGGGATGTCAGAATAGACTCTGAAATTTGCTCTGAAATGTAGCGAAAGACAATGGAAGAAACGATGAAGTAAAAGAGCTGAACAGGATGTTTCAAAGGGCTGCTCCAGGAGACAAAGTAAAGTATTCTAATGTAATGTGCAAAGACCTGGAGTTAGAAAACCAAAAAGGAAGAATGTGTTCACCATTTCTCAAGCTGAAAGAACTGAAGAGAAAATTCAGCCTCGAGTTGCAATACTGAAGGATTCCACGGGCAAAATATTGAATGACGCAGGAAGCATCAAAAGAAAATGGAAGGAATACACAGGTCACTGTTCCAAAAAGAAATGGTTGATGTTCAACCATTTCAGGAGGTAGCATATGACCAAGAACCAATGGTATTGAAGGAAGTAGTCCAAGCTGCACTGAAAGCATTGGTGAAAAACAAGCTACAGTAATTGGCGGAACTCCAATTAAGATATTTCAACAAACAGATGCAACACTGAAAGCGCTTACCTGTCTATGCCAAGAAATTTGGAAGAAATCTACCTGGCCGACTGACTGGAAGAGATCCGTATTTGTGCCCATTCCAAAGAAAGGTGATCCAACTGAATGCAGAAATTATTGAACAATAACATTAATGCCACACTCAAGTAAAATTTTGCTGAAGATCATTCAAAAATGGTTACAGCAGCACATCGACAGGGAAATGCCAGAAATTCAAGCCAGATTCAGAAGAGGATGTGGAACGAGGGATATCATTGCTGATGTCAGATGGATATTGGCTGAAAGCAGAGAATACCAGAAAGATGTCTGCCTGTGTGTTGTGACTGTGCAAAGGCATTCGAGTGTGTGGTTCATAACAAATTATGGACAACATTACAAAGAATGGGAATTCCAGAACACTTCATTGTGCTCGTGTGGAATTTGTACATAGACCAAAAGGCAGTCATTCGAACAGAACAATGGAATGCTGCGTGGTTTAAAATCAGGAAAGGTGTGCATCGCGGTTGTGTCTTTTCACCATATTTATTCAATCTGTATGTTGAACAAATAATCTGTGAAGAACATGGCATCAGGATTGAAGGAAGATTCATTAACAATGTGCAGATGACACAACCTTGCTTGCTGAAAGTGAAGAGGACTTGAAGCACTTACTGATGAAGATCAAAGACTACAACCTTTGATATGGATTATACCTCTACATAAAGAAAACAAAAATCATCACAACTGAACCAATAAGGAACGTCATGATAAATAAAGAAAGTATTGAAGTTGTCAAGGATTTTATTTTACTTGGATCCACAATCAACACCCATGGAAGCAGCAGTCAAGAAATCAAATGATGGATTGCACTGGGCCCTCAAGGAGGTGGACTGACACCATGGCTGCAACAATGGGCTCAAACATAACAACCATAGTGAGGATGGCTTAGGACTGGGTAGTGTTTCGTTCTGTTGTACATAGGGTTGCTATCAGTTGGAACTGACTTGACGGCACCTAAAAACAACAACAACAACATTGCATTGGGCAAATCTGCTGCAAAAGAACTCTTCAATGTGTTAACAAGCAAAGATGTCACCTTGAGGGCTAAGATGTCCCTGAACAAAGCCATGGTATTTTCCATTGCCTCATGTGCATGTGAAAGCTGGACAGTGAGTAAGGAAGACCGGAGAAGAACTGATGCCTTTGAATTATGGTGTTGGTGAAGAATATTGAACATACCATGGACTGCCAGAAGAACGAACAAATCCATTTTGGAAAAAGTACAGGCAGAATGCTCATTAGAAGGGAAGATAGGGAGACTTCCTCTTATGTACTTTGGACATGTTATCAGGAGGGACTAGTCCCTAGAGAAGGACATCATGCTTGGTAAAGTAGATGGTCAGCAAAAAAATAGGAAAACTTTCAATGTGATCATTCACACAGTGGCTACAACAATGGGCGCAAACATAGCAAACTTGTGAGAATGGTGCAGGATCGGGCAGCGTTTTCTTCTGTTGTGCATGGGGTCACTATGAGTGGGAGCCAGCTTGATGGCACTAACGACAACAACATCCTCTCCTGAAAAATTATATTTTTAAACAGGCCGTTCTTTTGAGTAAAATTGGTGAGACTAGTACAATTAGATTTGTAAACATTTGATATTACTTCTTGTTTTGAGAACCAGAAAGGAAGATTAGTCTTCTCGTCTTATTTTTTCTATGCTGCTGCAACTTAAAAACTATCAAATGACTTGGTACAATAGACTGCTACAAATGACTTTATGCTGAAAAGAATAACAACACAACCCATGTTGCCCACACCAACTAAAAAGAAACCAAGGCTTTATTTGTGAGCTAATTGTGGAATCATAATACAAAGAAATTCCCTTACAAAACTTGTTTCAAAGAATAGTCCAGTATTTGATCTATAGGCTGTTTTATGATGGATCAGTACTAATGAAGTTATAACAATACTAGGCACATGATTTGAACTTCTATAAGGGTGGCCTCAAATAATAAGGAATGTGTTCCAAAAGTTTATTTTGGAAAGTAGAATGGTTTTTCCCACAGAAATAATGCTTTATATTATAATTATGGAAACCCTGGTGGCGTAGTGGTTAAGAGCTACGGCTGCTAACCAAAAGGTCGGCAGTTCAAATCCCCCAGGCACTCCTTGGAAACCCTATGGGGCAGTTCTACCCTGTCCTGTAGGGTTGCTATGAGTCGGAATCAACTCAATGGCAACAGGTACCGGTATTATAATTATGTCCTTGGCCTGCCTACGAATTTTATTAGGTACATGAAGTACATTATTCATGGTATCTTTGAAACACACTTTTGTTATACATTGCCATATTTAATAGTGCATCATGGGAGGTGGGTTGGGGCTGGGAGTAGTAGGGGAGTGGGTAAGGCTTGAGGGTGTGTAGCTAAAGTTATAAGTAAGCTGACAGGTTCCAGAAGCTCAAATGAAGACCCATCTCTCATAAGGATAGAGAGAACTGAACACTCCTAGCTCAAGGCCTTTGTGGGAATTCTTGCTCCTATTGTCAAAGATTCCTTAGGTTTGGGGTTAGGAGTGGGTAGAGGAAGGAAGCCTATTAGGAGGACAGATTCTATGTGTTTCTTGGATAAAGAGTTATAGGACAATGAACATTCTGCTAATGTACTTTCTACAGCCTTGCTCAGCTCAAATTCTCTTTTTTATTTAAGGTCCTCAGCTCTACTCTGCCACCTCAGTTTATACTTTGGTCTGATTTCACTGTAAAATAGGCTGTAATCTGTTTCTCTATTTCTTATCTTAGAAGCAAACACACAATCATATTTTGTCTGTATTCCTTAGCATTTTTAAAACTACTTCTACTACTCGCAACATTATTTAAAAAATCCAGAATGACTTTCCCCACAAAAACTTGTAAGCCCCCAGTTTTTATCTATCCCCCCACTTCACACATGCATATATACAAACATACATATAGACCCCACAGAAAGGACAGGAGGAGGGCTGTGTTCAGCGGATAATAGTGGAAAACCTAGAGCTGCAAAAGACAGAAGGTAGTTATCTTCAGATTTCAGAAGAAATCTGGGCTAATTTATGTCACTTGGAAATGTCATTCAAGGAATAAACCAAACCAAACCCCTTGCCACTGAGTCAATTCTGACTCATTGCGGCCCTATAGGACAGAATAGTACTTCCCCACATGGTTTCCAAGGAATGGCTGGTGGAATCGAACTGCCAACCTTTTGGTTAGCAGCTGAGCTCTTAAGTCACTGCGCCACCAGAGCATAATAAAATGAAAAAAATGCATATGTGTATGCATAGGTGCATATGTGTTAGGGAAGCAGTTGGTGGGCAATGAGTAAGAAAACAGCCATTGGGGTGCTGTCTATAAGAAAATCAGAATGGTGGAGGAGGAAGGGCATGGGAAGAGTTCCTCATCATTCTTGTTCTCCTGGGTTAAGTCTCACCACTGGACAAGCCCCTACTGGAACACAGGAGAGAAACGAGAAGCCAAAACTGGGTGTTATGGTTTAAATTTTGCCTCCCCAAAAGAAATGTTTAAGTCCTAACCCTTGCACTGGTGAAAGTGCCCTTGTTTGGGGAAATAGGGTTTTTCTCTGCAGATGTTAACAGTTAACGAGGTCACACCAGAGTCCGCTGAGTCTTAATCCCTTCTGAGTGATGTCTTATCAAGGGGAGAAAAGACTCAGACACAGAGTCAAATGGGAGGAGGGAGGCAGAGATGCTATGTGAAGATACATCTCCAAACCAAGGAACATCAAGAGATACCTGAGGATAACAGAAGCTGGAAGAGACCAGGAAGGATTTTCTCCCAGAGCAGAGAGAGAGAGAGAGCGAGAGCATGAGAGCATAGTCCTAATGAAGCCCTGATTTGACTTCTAGACTCCAGAACTGTGAGAGTAAATTCCGTCTCTTTAAAGCCACCCACTTTGTGATAATTTGTTATTGCAGCCCCAGGAAACTAAGACACCAGATTTGAGAGACTGAATCCACATCAAGTCAGAATCTGCAGTGAAAGGGAGGAAAGGGAGGAAAAAATTCTCAAATGCTGGAAGCTGTCAAAGAAAGATACGCCTGTTGCCAAGTGGCTGAGTCCACTGTGCTCCCAAGTGACTGAAAGGAAAGTATCAAAGACTCTGAGAAAGTGAGTTGTATCATAATGGACTTTTACTGAATTATAAAATTACTTCTTCTGACCAGTGTTTTAGAGGCTATTTATACACTTGCCAAGAATAGTCCTATAAATTAGTGCATTCAATTGTCCAAACCTGAAGGCTATCCATCAATTAAAATTTCCTAAAAATTCATTTTTAGACATCTGAGTCTGTGTTGCCTCTGGAAATATAGGGAAGACTGAGCCAGGAATGGAAAAGAAGAGAGAATATACAATCAAAGACAGTCTTGATTGCCTTCTGTCACCTGATTGCATGCCAATTGTACATGATTTTTTAACGAATACAAGGATGTGTGTGGGATGTTATCTTAAACAACCCCAGTTTATCCCTTCAATTGCTTGCAAAGCAAGCCTACTGAAATACATCTCTTTGAAGTAAATTCCATTTTCACTGAACTATTGCTATTTGCTCTTACCATATTTTTGTAAAAATATTATGTGATTATATACCCAAGAACATATTTTGAAATTAAGAAAAAGAATTAGCAGCTACAAACTTTACTGGAAACAAATTTTTACTGCTTTTGATGGAAGGTGATAGCAGAGAGGAGAATAAGAAATGTCACTGGCCTCTTCCTTTAGAAGGATGAGGCTAGGGAAAACAAAAACAAATCTGACAGGAAACATACACATATAGATACACATGGTCCGTGATTTTATATTTTGGGATGGTGTTAGAGGGTGTCATGGATTGAGTTGCATCTCCCAAAAATATCTGTCAACTTGGCTGGGTCATGATTCCCAGTATTGTATGATTGTGTAATCTGATGTGATTTCCTTATGTGTTGTAAACTCTATCACTATGATGAGTTATATGTGATCTCCTTATATGCTGTAAATTCTATCACTGTGATGAAGTTATACTGATGAGGTTTACAAAATTGGATAGTGTCTTAATCTAATCTCTTGAGATACAAAAGAGAGAAGAAGGCAGAGACACACGGGAACCTCATACCACTAAGAAGCAGTGCCAGGAGCTAGAGCACTTCCTCTGGACCCGAGGTTCCTGCGCAGAGAAGCTCCCAGACCAAGAGAAGACTGATGACACGGACCTTCCTCCAGAGCCGATGGAGAAAGCGTTCTCCTGGAGCTGATGCCCTGAATTTGGACTTGTAGCCTACAGGACTGTGAGAGGATAAACTTCTCTTAGATAAAACCATCCGCTCGTGGCGTTTCTGTTAGAGCTGCACTAGATGACTAAGACAGAGGGGTTGCTGTTGTGTGCTGCTGAGTTTATTTTCAACTAATAGCGACCCCATGTGACAGAGAAGAATTGCCCCATAGGGTTTTCTAGGCTGTAATCTTTACAGGAGAAGATCGACAGATCTGTCTCCCATAGAGCTGCTTGGTGGGTTTGAACTACCAACATTTTGGTTAGCAGTCGAGTGCTTAACCATTGCACCACCAAGGCTCCTTGTTAGAGGGGTAGTTGTAAGGTAGCTGTATTTATAGTGAAGTGGGGTGAAGGGAGCTGAAGGTTAACTACTTCCTTTGGGTGGGCCCAAAAAACAAATATATTTTTGCTACTACCCAGTGGCTCACCTTTATCACAAAGCATTACTACTGTATTATGAAAATCAGGGGCTGTAGATAGGTACAAATGTTGCTTTTTTTCATTTGTGAGAAAATTAATTTTCCTGCTTAATACAAGTTTTATTCTTTAAAGCCTAGCATGGTACCTTATAATTGATTGGGAGTCAATAAATATTGGAGCCCTGGTGGTGCAATGGTTAAGAGCTGGGCTGCAAACCAAAAGATCAAGCAGTTTGAATCCACCAGCCACTCCTTGGAAACCCCATGGGGCAGTTCTACTCTGTCCTTTAGGGTTGCTATGAGTCAGAACTGACTTGACGGCACATAACAACAAAAACAAATATTAGTTGAATTTCATCCCTACTCAATTAATTACTTGCATGATTCTCCTAACAATGACAAAATACTTTAAATGCATGAATACATATGCAGCAACACATACTCAGTATTATTTACAAAAGTTAAGAAATACTTCATGTCATAAAAGAGGAGCCTGGAATGATTTTTTTTTTTTTTGACTGATATTATGGGCTATTTGCTAGGTCATAATTATGGCTTTGAAATGTGGCCGTTGGTGTGAAAATCTTATTTGAATAGAATTTTATTTTCTTTAGTTAAATAATAACCTCTAAATGCTAACAGAAATGATTTTATTCTTTTTATTAAAATAATTTTATTCTTCAAAGTAAGTATAAAAAACAGTGTTATATTTTTAAATAGTCTGGTCATTTTATGTTTTTGGAAACATATGACCAAGAATCCATAATATTTTCTGGGGCAGAAATAACGTAGATTGTCCCAACCATTTTCTTTAAGTACTTAAAATCATTCTATAGCAAAGAAAAATAATGACTTTTAAGTCTCACTTCTGAATAATCTCATTTACAATAAAGTATAATGATATCTGACTTTTGTTGAGTAATATTTCTAAGGATAATATCTAATTGCTGACTTTCCAAAAATCTAGAGAAATGCTTGAAGTTTTCATTATTTTAAAAATAAACTATACATAGTAATGATAATAATCTTGTATCAATAAAATTTTATAAGGTAGTTATTAATTTTATTGAGTAATAATACAAATATTTGAAATAATTCATTATAGGCAAGGTTTGATTTTAGGTATGTGATACACTAAAAATGGGGCTTACAGTTGATACAGAAAACACAATTTAAATCGAGATCCCAAAAGTGAAATATTTACTGATTTTGTAGCTATCATACTTGTTGTTAGTTGCCGTTGAGTCAATTCCGACTGATACTGACCCCACGTGTACAGAGCAGAACTGCTCCATAGTGTTTTCAAGGCTTTGACCTTTCAGAAGCCAATCGCCAGACCTGTCTTCTGAGGCACCTCTGAGTGTGCCAGAATCACCAACTTATCACCAGTTGTCGAATGCTTAACCATTTGGGCTACGCAAGGACTCCAGCCAGCTATTATACTAGAAGACCTGAAATATTCATATTTTGTTGATTTCTAGCTTCAAGCCGGTGAGAGAGAATATCATTTTCGAACTGATAATTACTTCAAATTTGTTCGTGTAAAATACAGAATGTGAGGCCCGAAGTAGTAAAATTAGATTACTTAATATCTCATACACTTATGTTGATTAACTACAATATTGTTCGCATTTGTATGTGTAAAATATTATTTATTTCAAAGATTTTTAGCATTTATTACTGCATTTATTCAACATGAGAATTGTAAACAGTAAATAGGGTGGTGTTTTGATTTAGAAATGATTAAACCAGTTCAGAGATTAACTGACTTGCCTCAACTCACACAACAGAGCTGCACCATTTACTCAGGTCTCTCGATTCTGTGCCCAACTATTTCTCCACCATCAAGAGATTCCTGCAACTAGAAGGGGGAAGAAGGGTATGCATAGAAGAGGCTATGTCCCCAAGGGGGATTGATCAGAATTTCCTGGTTATTTTACACATGGCACGTGAGACTCCCCATCAAACTCCTCCACGGATGAGTCATGCTGAGAGGAGTGACTCACATCCTCCATGGGTACTGGGTCCAAATAAGACCTTGATCCCCTGCTTCATGTGCAGACTCTAGGCTTTCAAGCAAAGTGCTGAGTTTAATTTTGAGGAAAAAATAGTGAGTGGATAGGAGCTGGTGACTGAAATGGGAAAAATCAGAGAGTTCTCTAAGATTTTCAGCTGAGCAATAGAGAAAATGATGGTAATACTGATACAGATTGGTTTATTGAGAGAAGGAGGTGTTCTGTTTCCTTTTGTTTTTAAGGGTGTGGCAACATGATAGATCACATGGACATAGTTCTCTGGCTTTTTTCAACACAAATGTTTATTTGGGAACAGAAATAGAAAAGCAGATGCAAATGTGTAGGGTAGATGAACTAAAAAGAAGGTGACAGGAAAAACAATCTCGTGTACTGATAGCAGTGGTGTTATTACGGTATATCCCTCTAAATTGATCTCATGTTCCAATTAAAATCATGCCATAGTGAGTAAATTGAAACAGATTATCTCAGAAATCTCCTTGGGAATAGAGTTCTTAAAAACTTGTTTTAGGATGATGTTTCCAATTCATTTGACTTGGATTATTTATACATAACACTGAAGGACAATTTGTATGCAAATATTGTTGGCACAAGTCCATGATAAAATTGCAAAAGCCAGGAATACTGATATAAAATTATCAGTGATTACCTTTACAAGTAGCTCTCAGAAACAGAATCTCAATAAATCACTAACATTCTTTTATTTTTTATTCATCTAAACAACTGTCACCTTATCAGCATGCCAAAAGTCAGAGAGAGCAATCCTGTTCTCCATAAGCATGATACGAATCACCAAGGACCTGCAGCAAATCTCTCCCTCTCACTTCAATAACATGTTCAGAATTACCTTCTCTTTGCCTGGTTTACTTGGTTCGTATTATACTGTATTACATATTTACCGGTTTAGTTGGTTCATATCACTGCTCAAATATTCCTCCTGCCCTATCTAAACTTGCTCATATCTCACAATCCCATCCGTATTGTTCACTATCCTCCTGTCCTACCTGTCTGCATCGCACTTACCGCTACCTGAAATTGTATTACATATTTACCGGTTTACTTTTTTATCGTCTGACTCATCTCCTGGAACATAAGGTTGATGAGGGAGTAAAACCTGACACACAGTAGGTACTCAATAGGCATTTTTTCAATGATAAAAAATGGATGAAAATAAAAGGTATGTTTCGAGAGACTCTAAATCAATAACAGCCAACACAATAATAAGATCTCATTCCATCTCAATACCCAATTTTTCTATATTAAATTTTCAATAGGCTCTGTAATTTATTTATATTAAGAGCTAGATTAATACTCACAATCCTGAAGGGCAATTAGGAAATTTTATAAATCATATCAACTTTTTACGTTCAGTCACAAAGGCGAAATGATGGTGTCTTGAAGTTAAGTTTTATGTCTTGATTAAAGATGTGCAAAGAAGCCCTGGTGGTGCAGTGGTTAAAAGCTATGGCTGTTAATCAAAATGTCGGCCGTTCAAATCCACCAACTGCTCCTTGGAAACCTATCCTGTAGGGTTGCTATGAGTTGGAATAGAGTTGGAACAGACTGGATGGCAATGGGTTTGGTTTTGGTTACAATTAAAAAATGTTTACTAAATTAGGCTTCCTGATGTGAACTGCATATATAGCTTATTTTATTAATAATAAAAATAGCCTATAATCAAAGCACATTTGTTTTTTAAGGAAAGTTTATTTGAAGTGAAAACCTACAGTGATTTATGAGTTTACTGGGTGTTATTTCTTGCTTTAAATGTTAAATAATAGTTGATTTAGAACTGTCATTCAAAAATTTACCTGTAACAATCATCAAATAGAAAAACAAAATCATAAAATAGAAAACAGAAACATTCTTTACCATCTTAAATATTTTCACACAAGGTGTGAAACTGTTCAGAACATTAACTATTATGCAAGCTTACATAATACATGTTACATGTTCCAAGAATGTACTCTGATTTCAAAAACTGGAAATGATGTCACTAACTTTAATACACCATTGTAGCCCTCTGCTGAAATGTATTTGATTCTATTAAGCAAACATGAAAGCATTTGACCAAGTGAATCATCATGAGGATAAGTGGATGACAAATGCAATTATTTTTACTATGTAAAGTTATTTTTTATTCTTCAAAACAATATTTGCCAATCAAATACCCTCTGTCATTCTCTCGTTTTCAATCAGTGTAAGACTACAGGGTGCATTACCCATTCTGAACTGGAACATTGTGTCTAGGCTTAAATGTATTTCTTCAGCACCAACTGAATTTCAAGTGTTAAATTTTTAAAATGTATAAAAAACTTGATATAAAAGCAATCCATCTGTAGTTTTTAGAGGATCTATTATTAAAATTAAGACTGCAGCAAAGGACATTACTCGAAGAAAACAGCTTCTAAACAAAATATTTAATGCTTAAAGTAGAAAGCATGTGGGCAAAAATGTAGGCATTTTATTGGTTATTTTTCATTAGTTGTAGCCAGCAAAAGAGGTAATTTTACAACATTTTTAAAATCTAGAATCATTATAGCATTTCCATTGTTCTAAAGATCTTTTGAGTAGAACAGGCTACAGATAGGTGGAGCTATTTTGTTTACTCTGACAAATTATTTTTCTATTTATTCATTTATTTAAAATGGCTATAGTAGAAGACAAATTAATTGATAAGTACATGAATTTTCAAAAAGTGGTTTTATCAAAAATATCAGAAGCCCAGGGATTTCTGAACCACAAGTCCAGGTTCAGAAGACCTGGTTGGAGGATGCTCTTTGATGTGTCCCAACTATGGCACTCTTTTTTGCTGCTTTCCTGGTCTTATCTGTTTCTGTACACGGACTTTTCCATGTGTTATCAATGCTGCAGAATGTTCAGAATGTAATGGACTATAGGCAAAGGTGCTTCAAAATGTAACTTTCGTTAATCCATGTAATGTATATAGCCTCATGTTTCCTAAAGGTTTTATATCATTTGGTCACCTGAGCAAAAGAAGTCTTTCTTTAAATTCAGTTCAATAATTCTGTTGGCTACTTTTAATCATTTCAGACATTTTGTTTGTTTTCTTTTATACTCTGTATTGTAATTTTCATTAGGAATACTTTGGAATAAGTGTTGTGATGTGATGTGTATTTGTAAGATGCATAAGTAAATTTTAATCTATACCATAAGTACAGTTAGTTAGCATTGAAGTACTGTAATCAACACTCCAGAGATTACTTGGGTATCAAATTGTCACTTAAAATCACTGTTAATTAGCATAAATAATGTTAGAAATAAATTTACTTTGGCAAAATGAAGAGTGTTCAGAATATGTAATTGTTTAGAAAAATTGCAGTTGCTTCATTGTAATTACATGAAAAAATCATAATAAATTGGTCCAATAACCTAAAACGCTTGGAGCAAGATCCTGGATCCCTAGGTCAGTGCTATACACTATTTAATCTGTGTACTAGTGACGATGGGTCAACTGTTTGGATCCTCTTCAAATAAGCCCAGAGGGTAAGACACATTTATAGCAATTTAACAGAATGATTTTAAGTTTTTGGTTTTAAATCTAAAAACAAAAAGCAATACAGACTTGCATTTTGTAGTTTTTAAATTTTTCTAGTAGTTAATTTTTAATTGCATTTTACAAAAGTATCGGTCTGCAAAAGATTAGAAAACAATTGATATATTGATACGCACAGGGTTTCTATGAGTCGGAATTGACTCGAGGGCAATGGGTTTTTTTTTTTTTTGGTGTCCTGGTTCCTTTGTAGCACTATGTCCTTGTACCAACCCTGAACAGAGATTATTGGTCTTGTCATCATAAAACTGTTGAGTCCTCCAAGGAGTGAACCTTTTATGCATGGGACTGTCACAGTGCCTGAAGGCTGAGCACCAGAACATGTTGTGTGACTCCTTTGTTTCTTTTCTTTTTCTTGCTTGATAATAAATACAGATAGGTCTGGTAGAATTTGACCATTCAAATATAATGTAATGATCCTTCAGATTACTTTTCAATGTAATATCCCAGCTGAGGAGTCCCTGGGTGGAGCAAACAGTTAAGTGCTCTACTACTAACAGAAAAGTTGGCAGTTCAAACCCATCCAGAGATGCCTCGGAAGAAAAGCCTGGCAATCTGCTTCTGAAAGGTCACAGTCTTGAAAACCCTAAAGAGTGCAGTTCTACTTTGCAACGTATGGGGTCACCATGAATAGGAATCAGCTTGATAGCAACAAGGTTGGCTTTATGGGTTTAATATCCAGTTTGAGGGAGAGGGGACTTACAGCCCATGCCTTCCTCTATAGAAACTCCGATATTTACCAAACGAACTTGCAAGATATCAAATAGTTTGAAGTCATTTTCCCACTTCTTTTCCCAGTTCTCTTATTTTGAACCCATTTAACTGTGTATTTCCTTTTGGTTGCTTTTTTTTTTTCCCCAAATGCTCAGAGGTATAGACTCATTATTAGGAAACTGAATGTAACCATACACAATCTTTGTGGCAGAGAGGAACTATAACTGAAGTTATAAAAGATACACAAGGAATTCTCTAGGGAGTTATAACGAAATCATCACTCCCAGCTGCCTCACTTGTCAATTAGTCAGAACATAACCAAAACGGCACCAGGCATATGTGAGCAATTCAATACTGACCATAAGCACATAATAAGAAACCATTCATCCTCAGCCTTGACTATGGTAGAAGTTGGCTTCAGTAGTACTTTAAAATAGAAAGGATAATAATGTGGCAACAGCAACTGGCAACTTTCCCAGATTTAACTGCTATCTAACTTTGTATTAACTTCAAGAAAGATGAATTTCCTAATAAGGAATTAAGACTCTCGGTAGCTGTCTAGACCAGACTGGCAATTTGAATGATATCCTAAATGTAAACCTTAATGATTACCATTTGGATATTTAAAGTTCTGCAATTGCCCCTACTAGACTTATTACCAGGGAAATAAGCATCTCTACAGATGTTTCTTAAAACATAATAAATTGAAAAGTGTGCACTCTTTTTAACAAAGTATTTGTTTTGGAATATATATTCTCCAAACATACGGCCATATTTAAATCACAATATTACTGCCAAAAATAAAAAATAAAAAATGGTTGCATCTCTGGAATTTAAGGTGAATTATTGTTACTTTACCATAAATTGAGTTTTGCTTTATGAGACATTTGGAACAAAAAGCAGTGAAAAGCTATTAACCCTCTAATATGAATCATGCTATATAGTTGTGGACATGGCCCTTGAGGTATTTTAAAAATTGGGGTTTTATCTACCTGACATTAGTGAGATAGTTGTCTTATGTCACATAAACATAGTTAACATGACAACATCACTATTTTAGTAAATTAAAATATAAAAATAACTCATAAATCACCTTGGTGGATAGTCCCTCAAGAAAAATATTATTATGTAAATTCCCTAAGAGAATTGATTCAATTAACATAATAAGGTGCACAGAAATTTGGCTTAAAGAGGCTTAAGATATTTAAAAAAATATGTAAAACAGAATATATCTGTTCATGTAATCAAGTTCTTAATCTATTCTTTATTAATAAAGTTGTTGTTAGACTTCCAGGCAGCCTGGCACTAGAGGCAGAAGCACCACGCCATTCCTCCATAGCAAAGATCTGAAAAACTAAGCAAAACAGAGAAAATAGCAATCAGCCCACCAAGCAGCACAGAGTCACACATCCTGAAATCCTAACCATCAAATGAAGAGATAAAGAACTCAGCCAAGCACCGAATGGAATCAGAAACTGACAGTGAACAGAGAGTGAGGAGTGATACATGCAGAGGTCCCCTATCAGCTAATGCAGCATGGACTCGCCATCTTGGACTCCTATCAGAGACCAGTGAACAGGGGGTATGAGAAAGCAGCTTCACGGAGCTTCCAGCAGGAGACAGAACAGCCAGTAACCAGAGATATATGCTTTCCCACCCTGCACCCTTCCTCACCCCCACTCGGCCTACTCTGCTTCCTATGGCCACAGTTTATTGGCCGGGAAGCACCGGCTTCATCCCGGTATCTCTTGGATTTAACCCGCCCGCACTGGCCGGCTCCCTAAGTGCCATTTGCTGGCTGCTGGTATTGCTTTTTTCTGCTTCTTTATATTTCTTCCTTGCCTCTCACCACCTCCTCCTCCTTTCTCTCAAATACCTGGCTCTGTGCGCCATCTTTGCTTCTTTCTGAAAGGCTGTGAAACACCACTTGAATGTGAGACTGCTTCCCAGCCTATGCTACCACGCTGGTGGGATACAGGGGCTTTTTTTTGTTTGTTTTGAATTGTTTGTTTGTTTTCTTTTTATTTTCTTGAATTGGGAGCCTGTTCTAGCCGGACAGTACTGCGCAGCTTGGGACCTACCCCCTCAGTTTCAACAGACATGCAGAGGGATCCCTGAGGGCCTTTCTTTTTTCTTGTTTTTTTTTCCCCTGGTTTTTTTGGGAGGGATTTTTCTTTTTCTTTTTTTTTTAATCTGTTTTGCTTTCTTTTCCCTTTTTGTCTTTCTTCATTTCTCAGTTGCTCATCTCTCTATACTTTCCTTCTCTACCTGTCCCGTGAATACCTGGAGCTGATTGACACCTCTACCCCTTCTAGCCAGGCTGTACTTCACAGCATGGGAGCAACTTCCCCAGACCTTGCAGCTGCACCGGAGGGATCCCTGGGAGCTTTTCTTTTCTTCTTTCTTTCTAATTTTTATTTATACATTTTTT
>NW_004444372.1:19161-20443 GCF_000243295.1 Trichechus manatus latirostris | reverse complement strand
AACTCATCACACTAAATTATTTAGACATAAATCCTGAGTAAATGCATAAATATTTCACAGATAAATTGGTACTCTAAAAAGCCTTGTGTTTTAACTTCCTACCATAATATTAGTATAGGTTCTGGTTATTTTGTGCTAACAGAAGTCATTAAGCTTGAGAACTGTCTCAGAGAATTTTCTTATATCTTTGTGCTTATCTAATAAGCACTATCAGGGAATGTAGATTAGCAAAACAAAATGAACATTTTACAAAACACATACAGTTATATGAAGCAGTTTAACAAAGAACAAAATGTTTTGTTTTTATAAGTTCTGGGCAGACAAATCTTGCTAACTTCAAGAGGCTCATGCATTTAAAGTCCAGAGAAGCTACGTGCACAACGTGTAGGGGAAGTACTGCTTTCCTAATTACTCATATTATTCTTCCAAAGAGGAAGAAAGGTGAAAGAACAGAGAAAACTGATGATATGATTAAAAATGTGAATAAACTGTAAGTTGGGTATTTTAATTTATTTCAACAAACATTAAGTGTCCAGTATGAATTATGTCTTATACTAAATACTACTAGAAAATTAAACATTAATTACTAAGATCTTTTTTCTCGTCACCAAAGAGCTCACAGTTTATCAGGGAGAAAGACATATAATCAAATTTACAAAAAAAGTGATAATATAAGTACGTAGATGAAAGAGGGTGAGAAAATATTCAGGAAACTCCAAGAATTCTCTGAAGCTGGAGAAAAAAAAAAGAGCCTTAAAAGGGACACACAGGCTAGAACATAAAGGATCCCCTGTGTTATGTTCCATGCCAGTTTACTCTGGACATGAGTCCTATATTTCTTGATTAATCCAGTTTTAGTTTTTTCCAACATGCATCTGTAACTATTTAATAATAGATTAATACACATGGTTCCCTGCATTTTCTTGTCTGCAATGCTTTGTATCTGTTGCTGTCTCTATGCTTTGAATGTTACCAGTCTAAACTAATATAAACGCATAACATGCAATACTGGGATTGTTTAGCTTCACTAAAACATAAGCTTTGTGAGGGCAGGGATTTTTTTTTTTCTGTTTCTTGATGTACCACAAGTGCCAAGAACTGTGCCTGCACATAATATGTATTCAATAGTCGCTGAATGAATGAAGAAAAATCCTTGAAAGTCTAAAATTCTTCAATTCTAGCTAGTGGTGCCCAAGCATTTGAGTCACCTCAACAAACATTTTATATCACGTACTTGCAGATGGAAGGTATTAAGTGTGTCTGATGATACAGGTACTAACAA
>NW_004444372.1:16709-18392 GCF_000243295.1 Trichechus manatus latirostris | reverse complement strand
TTTCTTAAATGGTGTCCCTTCAAGTTCAGAATAATCTTTGAGAAGATATATCGTATTACAACAATTTTTGCCTGTTAAAATTCATTCATATATTCAGTTTAATACTTGTACAGAGTATCAGAGAGATAAAAAGTTCCTTAGAGGTACTCTTCCTATGTTCAATAACCCTCTTAATTGGGAAGATGAGAAAAGTGAATGCCATTGTTTAAGTGTTCAGCTTAATTATATATGGCCTTGACAATGGCAGCCAGACTAATAACTACATATTTCTACGGGGCCATGGTATACGTTGTTATTATGAAGAATAACATGTTATGATATTTATGCATGTTTATTAAAGCACTTCACAGACAAAATTATGCATACACTAAAATACAGTATGCATCTACTTTCAAGTCTGTGTTTCCTCCAGGACTGAATTTCATGGATAAATTGTTTCCCAGGTTTAAATTCTGCCTTCTGTTCAAATTCTTTTTCTATGTGTTTTACTTCCTCAGAAGTAGAACTGAAAACAATACATAAAAGAGATAATACCATTTCAGAAATCTGAAGAGCTTCTCCTGGAGTGGTGCCAGTGTTATTTTTGTTGTTGCTGCTGTTTTTAAAAAATCTTATGTAGTGCCGTTCTTAAAACATTATTTTTAAACCCACAGATCATATTTTAAATTTCTGCTGCTTGAAATTGTGCTTATTATAATAATAGAGGCTTATTTGGATTTTACATAGACAAAGTCATAGAATTTTGTGGTGTAAAGGGCCCTTAGAGATAATATGGTCCAACCCTCATCTTTTAGAGACAAGGAAATAGAGAGCTGGAAATGTTACATGAATTAGATATTTATTAGGAAACTTAGTTGGCTAGAAAACACTGGCTGTGTTCTCCAAAAGACTCTGAAATATATCCTAAAATGCTCTGCCATTTAAATTGTGGAAACCTAAATGTAATATACCACCTTATGCTGTTTAAAAAGTAAAAAAAAAAAAAAAAGGTAGCACATACTGAAGGGATAATGAATTTAAGAAACTGCCTTGATTGTATGGGTTTTTTTTATTTTTTCAATTATATAAGCCTATGACATTGTCAAGACAGCAAGATAATTTGAAATCTTCAGCAATTTGCCACTCTCCTTGAGCTGTCTCAGTCTAGAAGCAGACCCAGGCATGTGTCTTATTAACTTCCCTCAGCCCTCCCGTCTAATATCACCCTTTCTAACTTTAACTCACTATCTTCTCAGTATTGGTGTGTTTCAGTGAATAGGCAGTGCAAGATAAACTTGAATCAAAGCTGCAGCACTTCCTCAACTCTTTGTATTCCTGAGAACTGATGGACATCTTTCTACCTGATCTTACATGCATTTATGTGCAAGTCTGGGGGAAAATTTCAACAATAATGTGCTGAAATCTGAAGACCATGCTAAAGTATGATAGTAAGGCACTCACTGCCACAGGTATGGTAGGGTTATGAGCCCGGAAAAAAGATGGGAGATGGAATCTCCAATTCCCTTTTGTTGTTCACTAAACCAAGAGCGAGCAGGTGGCTCTAGGTAAATACATAAATTATCCTTGCTCACAGAGGGACTCAATTACATTTGTTGAATCATATAGGCTCTAATCAAATAAAGAAAAGGAGTGAAGAGCTGTTTTTCAAAATGATAGCTTATCTTGCATATAATGAATATTTTT
>NW_004444372.1:6816-15718 GCF_000243295.1 Trichechus manatus latirostris | reverse complement strand
GAGAAAGCATATAAATATATAGAGAGATCTATATCAAGGAAATAGCTATGTGTTTGCAGAGGCTGGAATGTCCCATGTCCATGGGTCAGGATAGAGGCTTCCTGATTCTCGCAGCCACAGGGGCTAGTGAACCCAAGATCAGCAGGTCAGAGAGCAGGGCTCTTGCTCACAGGCTGGGAAGATTGACGAATCCCAAGATTGGCAGGCAAGACCATAGGTAAACTGCTAGTTCAAGTCCCAAGAACCAGAGGTCAGGAGAACAGGAGCCAGATGCAGGATCCAGAGCAAGCAAAAAGCCACAAGCCTTGCCAGAATCACCACTTATATCCATGCAGGCCACATGCCCAAGGAAACTCCCTTTCAACTGATTGGCTACTCACAGCAGATCCCATCATGGAGCTGATCACATTATATCAAACCTCATCATGAAAGTGATCACTACATCATACGACTGCCAAACCACTGAGAATCATGGCCAAGATGACACACAACCTTAACCATAGTCTTTAAAGTAATGTCTTTGCTTTTTAACACTTTAAAGAGGTCTTTTGCAGCAGATTTGCCCAATGATTGCATTTAACTTCTTGACTGCTGTTTCCATGGGCATTGACTGTGGATCCAAGTAAAATGAAATCCTTGACAATCTTCATTCTTTTCTCCATTTATCGTGATGTTGCTTATTGGTCCAGTTGTGAGGATTTTTGTTTTCTTTATGTCGATCAGTAATGCTTCAAATCTTCTTCACTTTCAGCAATCAAAGTTGCATCATTTGAATATCACAGGTCGTTAATGATTCTTCCTCCAATTCTAATGCCAAGTTCTTCTTCATATAGTCCAGCTTTTTAGATTATTTGCTCAGTGTACAGATTGAATAAGTGTGGTGAAAGGATACTACTAACATACATCCTTCTTGACTTTAAACCACATAGTATCCCCTTGTTCTGTTTGAACAACTGCTTCTTGGTCTAAGTACAGGTTCCTCATGAGCACAATTAAGTGTTCTGGAATTACCATTCTTTGCAATGTTATCCATAATTTGTTATGATCCACACAGTTGAATGCCTCTGTATAGTCAATGAAACACAGATAAATATCTTCTGGTATTCTCTGCTTTCAGCCATGATCTATCTAACATCAGCAATGATATCCCTTGTTCCCTCAGCCCATAGCCTACAAATATTTTGTCTTTCTAATTTCCCTTATATTACACCTTATATGAAATAAAATGCAGTATAGTTTGGCAATTACAAGGAACAGCTCTAGAGTAAACCAAACCAAAATTCACGGCCATTGAGTCGATTCTGACTCATAGGGACCCTATAGGACAGAGTAGAACTGCCCCGTAGGGTTTCCAAGGCTGTAATCTTTATGGAAGCAGACTGCCACATCTTTCTCCTGAAGAGTGGCTGGTGGGTTCAAACCGCCAACCTTTTGGTTAGCAACTAAGCACTTAACCACTGCACCACCAGGGTTCCTTGGCTCTAGAATAGAAGTCATCAAATTTTCTCTGTTAAGGAACAGACAATAAAGAATGGAATAATGGAAAGGGAAAAAAGGAAGAACGTAAAAGTTCTGAATGGAAGTGCTAGAAGAAAAACTTATTGCAGAATAGCATTGTGGTGGAACACAAGAGTCTCTAAATCACTTAGATCTGTGTTCAAATCCCAGCTCCAGCATTGTGCCTCTAGATAAACTACTTAACCTCTCTCATTCTCAGTGTCTTCATGAATAGATAGTCGATAGTTATAACATTGGTTAGAGTGTGGAGAGAATTAAATAACTCATATAAAGCTTAACATGGTGCCTGGAATATAGTAAGTACCTAATAAAAAGGAGATATTTTCATAAACATATTTTTAAGTATTGGAGAGTGAAAGAATGCGTGGTAGCTATAATACAGCAGAAGAAACTCTTGATCAGTTCTCAAGTCTATACAGTCTCATAACATCCTGTACATTCTTTCGTAGACTACAGCAATATTTTGTATTGTTTATTTGTACTGATAATTGTACTTTTAATAATTTCCTGATATATTTCCCCCACTGAGTTGTAATCCCATGAGAAATGAACTGTGTTTGTTCACAGTTGTATTTGCAGTGTCTCATACAGTCTTTGACATGTCATAGGTGCTCAATAAATATTTTTAAGTGGGTGAAAATGAGAAAGCGTAGGGGAAAGTTAAAATTTTATCACTTACAGAGATGCTTTTGAGTCTTAGTGTCTTTATTTATAAAATGGGGACAACAGTAACACTCGATTTAATTGCTGTGAAGTCACAGAGAGATACTCTGACAAATACAAAACCATCTAACAGAGTGTCTGGGATCTAGTCTGTGCTTTATAAATGATAAATGAATCTATTCAGTTGTTTTTATTTAAACTTAAGTTTATCAGAAATTTAAATTAACCACATTTCTGTATTCTGTAACCACTTTGGTTATTAGATTATTTATATCCATTTCTGTGACCTTCAACAATCAAAACAGTGTAAATTTCAATTCATGAAATGCTTTTACCTTTCAACAAAATTCCATAAATCAAATGTAAAAGGAGACGTATTTTTGATAGTTGTACGCTCTTGAAAGAAAAGTCACAAATCTTAGTATAAGGAACCTAATTGATCAGTTCTGCCAAAACAGCATGTTGCTCACTCTGCACTCTCTGATTTTAAATAAAAAATTAGTATGTCTACCTACACTCACTAGTACATTTATTGGAAATCATCAATATTTCATGTATGGCATAGGTCAATCCTATGTTATGCATCCAATGTAGTAATGTATGAGGTTTCTGGGACGTGGCCAGTGGCTGGAGGAAGCTTCACCTTTGGCAGAAGACAGCATTAGCAGGGAACATGATGAGCCAAAGGGAAGAAATCAATGGCCTTTCTCTGTCCTGCTGTGAAATCAATAATGGCTCCCTGTGAAAGCAAAATATCACTTACTAAATATAAAAAAGGCGGGTACAGAAAATCTCTAGGACTTAAAGTCGAAGTTAAGGGGTTCAAGGTACAGCCATTAGAAGACACATTTCTGAGAAATATTTTATGCCATTAGAAAATGTCAGTGATATAATGTTAAACATACAATGAGAATGGAAAACTGTATATACAACATTTTATTTAATTATCTTCATATATGCACATATGTTTAACAAACTGGAAGGAATTGTGTAAAAATGACAATAATAATTGTCATTAAGTATTTGTATTATAGATGCTTTTTTATCTTCTCCTGTATACTTAGGTCAATTAGATTCTTACTCTCAGGAAAATAAAGGTACATGAGAGGTTGACAGCAGTGGGAGTTGAAGCTAAAAGAATATAATACAAAATTCTGGAGACACTGTAGTGGGCACATGTAAGCCCAGGTTAGGAGGAAGCAGAAATTAAGAGGAAGCAGAATTCATGAGTCAGTTAAAAAACACAGAGTGGAGGATGATGTGGCCAATCTATATAGAGAGAAGAGGCTAGGGGAGTAGCTGATTCCAGGCAATGGCAAAGTAGAAGAATGAGGATCTTGTGGCCTGTTGCAGCCTGATTGGTCCTGCCCTTGTTGTAGCGTGGTTTTACTGGATTTCCTGCCTGCCTAAGGCTGAATAATTGAGCTCTTTCTGGGCTTCTATGTGACTACAGTAACAGCCATTACATGAAATGACTTGAGAATCTCTTTATTTACAACAAGAGCTTAAAGAAAATAACAACTACAGTTAAAGGGAGGAAAATAATATATTCTATGAATTGTAAAATCAATGATGGCTTCAGAATTTCTGTTTGAGACAGGTTTTTAAGAGAGGCTACCTCTTCTGAAAGGTCACAGCCTTGAAAACCCTATGGAGCAGTTTCATGAGTTGCAATCCACTTGATAGCAACTAACAACAAAAACAGAGTTGAGCCTAGGTGGGGATTATCTTGATGCTACAGTGCATAGCAAATGTGTTTACTAATTATGTACTTCAAGAGCCTTTAAATGATGTTTGCATAACATATTTTTTACTTAGCTTGTATTTTCATTTGGGGTGGATGAGAATGGGGCTGATGAAGATTATGCAGGGACTAAAGGGTACTTTAAGGAGCCCTGGTGGCCCAGTGGTTAAGCACATGGCTGCCAACTAAAAGGCTGGTGATTCAAACTGTACACAGAAAAGTTTCAAACTGGACGAACTCATGTCAGACATAAAAATCATGGGGCCAACACGCATTCCCAGAAAGCAAAAGGTCAGGATGTAAACCACTTGTTAATGGGACAAATGTGTCAAGATTAAAACAATTTGTTCCTGGGAAAAATGTGTTTGTGACTGCAATTATGTATAACTGAACCTGCTGGAACCACTCACCTAGGTGGTAACTTATTCCCTTCTACCCAAGTGGCTGATCTTTACATTTCAAAGGACTTCAAGCTGAAGCTGATCTTATCTATAATCAATCATTAACCCCCTACCTTTCCTTTGTTCTCTATGTGTATAGACCCTTCTCTCCACTTGAACAGTGGAATGCTTTCTATTTTTACTTAGCGCTGCCCAGCTCGAGCTGTATTATTCCTCAGTAAAACTCCTTTTCTTTCACTCCTAACAGAGTAAGAGAGTTTCTTGTTTGACAGAACCCATCACCACTCTGTGGAAGAAATACGTGGCAGTCTGCTTCTGTAAAAGTTATATTCTTGGAAACACTGTGGGGACATTCTACCCTGTCTCATAGGGTCGCTATGAGTCAAAATCTTCTCAACAACAGGCTTAGCTTTGCTGGGGTAAAGTGTATTTTAGGGGGCAGTTGTGGTTCAGTGATAGAATTCTCACCTTTCATGTGGGAGACACAGGTTCAGTTCCTAGCCAATGCACCTTATGTGTAGCCACCACCCATCTGTCAGTGGAGGATTGCATGTTGCTATGATGCTGAACAGGTTTTTGTTGAGTTTCCAGACTAAAACAGACTAGGAAGAAAGACCTGGCAATCTGCTTCTGAAAATCATCCAATGAAAGTCACAATCCTCTGATCCTAAATTGATCATGGGGATGGTAAAGGACCTTGTAGCATTTCATTCCATTGTGTATGAGGTCACCACGAGTCATGGCTGACTCAAAGGCAGCTAATAAGAATCCATGAAATAAGAGGCCTATTACATTGTAAATACTCAGGAACAAGTTTCTGAGCATGATATAGAACTGAGAACAAGATCAAAATTATGTTGTTGATGTTTACCTCTGAGGTATGCTTTTAGGGCTGCTTAAAGGGCTATTAGAAACATTTCTTTTTCTTCTTAGGCATTTCATTGTACAACATCCCATTTTACTGCTCCAACTCATAGAAAAGGACTAATTATTAGAACACAAGTTAAGGAGAACTGTTGCTAGGTGAACATGGAGTCACATTATAGTTACAAGCCTTCAAGTGTTTAGGATAGCACAGGCCACCAAGCATCAAAGTTGCATAGGCTCAAATAAAGGCCTGCTCAGGCTAAAACTGAAGTTTGTTGAGATAATATTGAAAAAAGAGGAAAAAAGGAAACTATGATGAAGGCAGGGAATGATTTAAAAAAAATGGAATTTATGCACTAGAACTAAGATTGTTGTTGTTTTGTGACATTGAGTCGATTCCAACACCAAGAGACCCTATATGACAGAACTGCCCCAACGGGTTTATTTACGGGAGCAGATGGCCAGGTTTTTTCTCCTGAGGAGCTGATAGGTGCGTTTGAACTGCAGACCTTTTGGTTAGCAGTCAAGTGCTTAACTATTGCGTCAATAGGGCTCCTCGGAACTAAGATTAGAAATGGCGAATAGGTTCTACTTTACATGTCTTTCATAGTCAATTGATTTCAGGGCCAAATTTCAGATGGAAAAAAATTTCTAGGATCAGTTAAGGTCTGCCACTGGCCTGGAGTCACAGAGTTGACATCTCTAGACAAATACAGTCATAGGTAGAGGGGTGGTGGTGTGCAAAGACAGAAGCTTTGCAGTTCAAAAACCTCTCCCACACCATATACATGCAGGATTTTTGGAGAGTTATTTAATATCTCTTAGCTTCCATTTTCTCATCATAGAAATCATAACCCCTACTTCAGAGTATGTCTGTAAGAATTAAGTAAAATATCAGGTAAAGTCCACAACACATTTCTAGGCACATAGCAGATATCTGATAAAATGTTAGGACCTTTCTTCCCTGATTCTTCCTCACAATCTTTGATTACAACTACAAAACCTAGCCAGAATTGATTATGATTGCATAGTCCCTGTCTTAGGCTGGGTTCTCTAGAGAAGCAAAACCAGTAAAGTGTATAAATATATATATAGAGAGAGATTATATCAAGGAAACAGCTCATGCGATTGTAGAGGCTAGAAAGTCCCATGTCCATGGATCAGGGTAGAGGCCTCTCCCAAGTCACACAGCTGCAGAAGCTGGCAAGCCCAAGATCGGCAGGTCGGAGAGCAGGGCTCCCACTCACAGGCTGTGCAGATCGACGACTCCCAGGTTCAGCAGACAAGCTGACAGCTCAAGTTCCAAGAACGGGAGATGAGACAACAGAAAGCAGCCGCAGGATCCAGAGAGAGCAAAAAGCCAGAACGTCTGCTTATATACAGATGCGGGCCACACCCCCAAGGAGACTCCCTTTCATCTGATTGGCTACTCACAGTACATTCAATCATGGGAGTGATTACATTAAAACACAGAGAATCCTGGCCCAGCCAAGTTGACACACAATCTTAACCATCACAGTCCCATACTAAAGATTGCAATGAATTACAATTGCACAGCCCATACCATAGATCCACAATGTATCACAACCGTACAACCCCATTCTTTAGGTCTACACACTGCCATTTCTGCCACTGGAACATAAGAAAAAAAAAGGCACACATCACAGTTTGACTGTAAAGAGGTGCCTTGAAAAGAAATGTGGTGATTCTTGCAGTGAGTCTCTAAAACACTATGCATCAGGTAGTTTGTTTTCATTGAAAGGAAATGGTGACATTTCCCCCTTCTTTTGATAAATGCAAAAGAAGAAAACTCCAGGTGCATCCATGCACTACTATGGCAGTCATGGAATGACTTCTGACTACTTTCTCTGCTTCCTCTCTTGCCTTCTTACTCCCCACCTACTTCTTTTTTTTCTTATTTATTTATTTATTGTAGTTCAATCTCCACCTACTTCTGACAAGCGTTGAAAACAGTGAGTTCAATGAACAGACAGCGACTCTGACTTTCTGATGGGGCTAATACCTATCTTATAAAGGGGAGCATATATTTAAACTCTAGTCACAAACTCTTGCAGGAAAAGAAACAAGCTGGTGAAGGTCAATTAGGATGCAGCTATTTTCCTTCCCTGCTTTCGAAAGTCTAATGTTTAAGTATGCTTTCCTTATGCTGCCTGATAAATTTCAAGTGAAAGGCTTTCTGCAAACCCTGAATCTAAAATTTAAAAGTAATTTGCAAAAAACAGCAATAGTGTGTACTGAGAAAACTCATTTTGTCCTGCCTTCATTTTACCCATTTTTATGTAGGATGGACTGATGAAGCAATGAAGCTCACCTACTGCTTTGTTATTACAATCCGCTTTTCCAAAGATTATATTTCCAACAAATGTGTGACTGGGTTTATGATTCCTTTGAATTTCAGTTGTCCCATACTATCAGCGGCCAAATTAAAATTGTAGTGCAACTTTAATTTTTTTTTAGAAAATATGTTGTCTCATCAAACCTGTGTACCTTTTTCAAGGTAGTTTAACAAACTATGTGATTGTTTCTCATGTTTTAAGAATGATCTTTTTACAAAGTGTAAATCACTGTGGTATCCATCATGAACCTTCAGATTGACTCAAGGATTGTTCTCCTCTGGACAAAAGTCTTCCAACTTTAGTGGCCAGCTAGATGTGTTTCTTCATTAGTAAAAGGTGAATATCAGAGAGCTTGGAGAGGCAACTAAGGAGGAGACAGAGCCATGGTCTTGTCTGTCAGTCTGTCTGTCAATCTACCTACCTACATATTGTTTTATAAAAGAAAAATGAGCCAATACATTTAAGGTAATTAGTCTTTTTTATGGTTTCTTACTTAAATCAAATATTTGAAAGTCCTTGAAAATATTACCACACTTTTAACACATATTTACTATGCTAAAAATTCTCTACATCAACCCATCTCCATTTCCTTCTTCTCAAATCAAAAGGCCAACACAAACCAATCATCTGCCATTTACAGAACCAACTTTACAAACAATCTAGATCCACTTTAAAAAAAAAAAAAGTTGATATCATAGAGAGTAAGTACTAAAATTCTAATGAAGCCACTATTTATTTGTTACATACTTAGCCCTTAGCTAAAATAATTTTCTACATTTTAAATCTAGTCTAATTTTTGAAGTGAGTTCTAGCCAAAAAGATCACCTCAATCCTCCTAAACATGTGTTCAGGTAAGTGTATTGAGAACATCTTGTGTATGTAGGTTCAGCAATGCCAGTCTTGACTCTTTTGATGACATATGATCTGTTTTTTAAGCCAGCACCAAGTATGACTGTCATAGGTGATATAATACAAGAATATATTTACATGAAATGTTCTCTTTGTATTGTAAAGTATACTTCTAGTTCTTCCATTTCACTACAGAGGAAAACTCTGCTGAAGATCTCATGGTAGGACTCTCTGTTCCTATTTCTCACTTTAATGTAACTAGAGGAACATAGCATTAGATATTAAGTACTAAGACTTTCAAGACAGAAAGAAGTCATGTTACTCACACCTCTGAGTTCAAAACGGGGATACCTAAGGCCCAAAGTCCAATGACTTCCATAAGACCACAGAGCAGGCTTTTGCTAAGTACCTGAACCAGATTGCAGAACCTTAAGCATACTTACCTTTCCAGCACAGAAAAGAGATGAGGTGTTTTTGTTTAAATATCCATATAATAATGGGTG
>NW_004444372.1:0-1113 GCF_000243295.1 Trichechus manatus latirostris | reverse complement strand
GGCTATATTTCCCAGCTCCTGTTAGCAGTGTGACATGGCTATTTTGCTAAGTTTTAGACAACTGGATATAAGCAGAAGTGATGTGTTCAACTTGTACATCACATTCTTGAAAGAATGTGCTGTTTCTCTGCTTCCTCTTTGTCTCACTTTCTGTGGGTAGGAATGTGGGCGCATAGCCCATGTGAACCAGCAAAATACTCTATTTTTTGGTGGAGCCATAAAACAGAAGGAACCTGGTCCCCAAAGGGCTTGTGCAGTAGTGCTGCTTATGTGCATTGGCCTACCTTCCTATTTCTGAACTTTATTGTGGAAGAGAAATAAGCCTTTTTTTAAAAAAATTTTATATTTAGCCACTATATTTAGGAGTCATTTTGTTATATCATCAGCTTAGGCAATACTCAACAAAAATATATTAACTCTGGCCCCTTCGTTTTGTGGACAAAAATTATACCATAAACCATGGCCAGGCTTTACTTCTTCTATATGGTTGTTTTCTGATCCACACAGGTTAAAGCGGCCACTCTTTTGTATCCTTTCCAGATTCTACTAGAGCATGTACAACACTTAATTGTACTTATTTGTTTATAGTTATTTGAGTGTCTTACTCATCTTTGTTTATAATGCTTAATATGCTGTGTGACACGTGGAAGCTACTCAAACAATGCATATTTAAAGAACGAATTTTTTTTGATGGTTTAGAACAAACATCAAGACCTTGCAATTCAATGAATATCAATATTGATTTTATTATAACACAAATTAATTGAAAGTATCCCCATATATAACACCAGAAAGAACAAGATTTTTTTTTTCTATATAAACCTAGGAAAATATGACTCTTTCAAAGTAATCAAAGCATTTAATCATTTGTTATTTAACTGGAAATAGTTTATAGTGTATCAGATTTAGCATCTTCTTTGGTAGTTTAAAGACCGTTATTATCACTTTCTTCTTAAAGCACAATTACCCTTCATATTATTTTCAATTAATTGGTTCTAATTTATACACTTTGCAATATTTTCTGTCTTTTTAAATGAGTTTTTCTTTTTAATTTCTGGTAGTAAAAAATATTTTACAGTTGCTGCACAAGAGAGGTAAATCCTAGATACTGAT
>NW_004444371.1:220117-227350 GCF_000243295.1 Trichechus manatus latirostris | reverse complement strand
CTCTATTTAACTACTATACAATATCTTCAGTCCCTTGTAGTTCAAAATATCCTCTCCTTAATCTGTGTGGAAGGAAATGTCTGGCAAATAGAGGCTGAGGAATCCCTGGGAACTTTTTTTTTTTTAAGTTGCTGTCTAAAGCTTCTGTCTTAAGGTGACCCCATATGTATCAGAGTAGAACTGTGCTCCATGGATTTTCAATGTCTCATTTGTTAGAAGAAGGTCACCAGACTTTTCTTCCCAGGCACCTCTGGGTAGACGCCAACTTCCAGCCTTTTAGTTAGCAGCTGAGCACATTATCCATTTGCACCGGAGACTCCTGGGAAGGTGTAGTGGTGGATTTTCCAGGAAATGTCCTAATTATTCAAGACTTCACTTCTTGGCCAGGTGGGATTTCTGTAAAAGCATGAGTCCTCTTGTGTCTGTAGGAGATTTCATGAAAGTAGGGTCCACAAGAGAGCCTAGGGCTGATAGTCTGTGGCTAAAGCATTGGTCTGTTTCATTAGATATTATTTGATTATTTTACTGGAAATATTTAAAAGCATTCTATCTGTGGAACTCTTTGTTTAAAAGGAGTTTCAAGAGAACACTGACCAATACATAAAACAGATGAGAACAGAGTTGCTTTGGTCAAGAGGTTTACAAAAGTATCATTTCTACCACTTTCAAATACTATACATTCAAACATGTATTACAATACCTAGAAGAATAATAGTTTTATTGATTCTTATTTGATTGTTAAAATTACAACTAATTTTTAATTTGTAGAAGATTAATTATAAACTGGTTCATTTTTGATGCTTGATCAGTACCATATGTTTACTTTCCAATATATTAAAATCCAACTTGATTCTGTTTTCCTGAAATTTAGTATAACATTAATTCATATATATAAGGATCATTGTAGGTCTGAATTGAGTCTATAACAATGGGTTTTCGGTTAAGGCAGTGATCAACTTTCTTTATCAAACATTCTTAGTTTTTTTTTTTTTCTAAGATGTATTTACATAATAATTCAGTAATTATTCATTCACATATTCTGAATATTGAAAAATGTCAACGTATTATTTAAGCATAGAATGCAGTGGGGTAGTCCGGAATTCAAATTTCTTTTGTGTTCCATATATTAGCTCTGTTGTGGCGCTGGAAAACAAAGTGAATAAACACAAAGAGTCACTATGAGTCAGAACTGACTTGACAGTGAGTTTGGTTTTTTAGTTTTTTATGTTCCAGGCATTGTGTTAAGTAAGCACTTTACATATACTATAATTCCGTCTTGAGTATAATTTCGTAATGTGAATATTATTTATCTCATTATATATCTGACGAGAACTTCACTCAGAGAAATTAAATGATTTACCAAAACAGTAAAATCAGCAGGAGGACTGTTTGGGATTCAATCTACATTGGAGTTAGAGAGTTTTCTCACTATTTACTGTATTCAGAAGTTTTATTTTATTTTATTTTTATAGAAATAAAGTAGTTATAAGACTATTTTGTGGATTTAGTAATGAACGTATGTTAGCATGGTGTTTAGCTAATATGGGTGCAACAAATGATAGCTCCCCTTCTGTCTCCTCCCTCTTCTGCTGTATTTTTCTCTTCTTACACTCATCCTTCAAAAATGTTTATGGCCAGTACAGGAATTAAATAAAATTTAAAAATATTTAATGTATGTTAAAAACCAAGAAATGGTAAAAACTAAATGTAGACAGCTAGATGTATTTAATTATCAAAAACCATAAAATGTACAAAGTCTGATCTTTGGTTGTTGTAGTATTACATATAATAATATTAACAATATTCTGCTAATAATATCCCCTCTTCTTTCACCCATGCTTCAAAATGAGTATGGTCAGTACATAAATTAAGACATTTTAAAAACATTTCATGTATGTCTAAACTGGTTCCTTCTTCCTAACTTCCTTCCTTTTGAATGTCAGTTTTCTCAAGTTAAATCGCTATTGTATATAAAGAAGTTTAGTGAAATGCTTTGTTCATTCTTATAAAACCGTGCTTTAGAGTTAATTTTGTAAGGGCTTTCTCTTCTATTAAGCAGTGCTATAGACACTTTTATATTATTCTACAGCAAAAAGGTTTGCACAGTAACAAGATTTAAGACAAATACCAGTGATCTTTCTGACTTGTCGGAATTTATTTTGCTCAAGCAATTTCTAAAATTGCTTTGTGGATTTATATTTTATTTTAATTGGGAAAAAATGAACAGTGTCAGGTGAGGTACTGATTGCTTTTTAAATATGCTGACACAGAAATACATCGTATTAGATAGCTAGAGAATTTACTTTCAAAATGGACTGTGTCTCAAATAAAGCATTTAAAACACATTGACTAAATTACACGTACCTGTGAGGAATGTATTAAATGTATATTTATAAAATTAATTTTAATAATTGATTTCAAAACTGTTCCTTTATTTATTCAGAATAACCGTAATAAAAAATCATTGACAGTAAAAAATATTGTTTCTAACTTTACTTAAGAGAACCAAAAATTTAATTGACTTCTCTCAATATTTTTTCTTGTGTGTTTTGTTTTTCTGTAATTGTAATAAGATATAGCAATTTTCATTCAATTAATGTATTCCTGAGGAAACATATACAACTTATATAACAAATCAAAACCAAACGACCCTATAGGACAGAGTAGAACTGCCCCAAAGGGTATTCTAAGTCTTTAATCTTTACCGAAGCCAGCTGCCACATCTTTCTCTTGCATAGAGGCTGGTGGGTTTGAACCACCAATCTTGCAGGTAAGAGCCAAGATCTTAACCACTGCACCACCAGGACTCCTTTTACAACTTATATGGGAAACTAAATAAGAATGAACTATTTGCACACCAAAATTTGCATTTCTAGCACTTTTTTAAAATTGACTTTTTCTGTATTACAACACAAAATTATTACCAAAAACTGATTTCTACCGATGTTTTCAAGAAAATGTTTGTTGTTTTAGGTGCTGTCCAGTCGGTTCTGACTCATAGTGACACTACGTAAAACAGAACAAAACACTGCCTGGTCCTGTGCCATCCTCACAATCATTGCTATGGTTGAGCCCATTGTTGCTATGTTTGAGCCACTGTGTCCATCCATCTCACTGAGGGTCTTCCTTGTTTTTGCTGACCCTCTACTTTACAAAGCATGATATCCTTCTCCAGGGACAAAGTACGTGAGACAAGTCTTCCCATCCTAGCTTCCAAGGAGCGTTTTGGCTGTATGTCTTTAAAGACAGTTCTGTTTGTTCTTCTGGCAGTCCATGGTAAATTCAATATTCTTTGTCAACCTCACAATTCAAAGGCATCAATTCTTCTATGATCTTCTTTATTCACTGTCCAGCTTTCACATGCAGAGGCAAGTGAAAATACCATGACTTACATCTGGCTCAGCTTAATCCTAAAGGTGACATCTTTGCTTTTTAACACTATAAAGAGGTCTTTTGCAACAGATTTGCCCGATGCAACACATCATTTGATTGCTTGACTGCTGCTTCCACGGGCATTGATTGTGACTCTAAGTAAAATGAAATCCTTGACAACTTCAGTCGTTTATCATGATGTTGCTCATTGGTCCAATTGTGAGGATTTTTGTTTACTTTATGTTGAGGTATAATTCATACTGAAGGCTGTGGTCTTTGATCTTCATCAGTAAGTGCTTCAAGTCCTCTTCACTTTCAGCAAGCAAAGTTGTGTCACCTGCATATCACAGGTTGTTAATGAGTCTTCCTCCAATCCTGATGCCATGTTCTTCTTCATGTAGTCCAGCTTCTCTGATTATTTGCTCAGCATACAGATTAAATAAGTATGGTGAGAGGATACAACGCTGATGCACACTTTTCCTGATTTTAAACCATAGAATATCCCCTTCGTGCTGTTCGAACGACTGCCTCTTGGTCTATGTACAGATTCCACATGAGCACAATGAAGTGTTCTGGCACAATTAAGTTTCAAGAAAATAACATATTGTATAAAGCTATTATTCCTTTCAATTAGTTAAAACCTAGAACAGATACAGGGACAAGATTCGACCTTCTCAATATTCACTTGAGATAAATGATCATATTTACTCTGTAAAGAAAAAAATAAATAAAAGTTTGACTTAATGCTGATGAGGGCTTCCTTTGAGAACATAGGCTCTGCACTAACTACTAACTTTATCGTATTGCATCTTCCACTTCATTGTTAAAATAAACATCACGACAACAAATTTGATGCCAACATACATCTCAGACAGAAGTTTCAGATCTGATTTTAGATTATTTTAAACGTTTATAAAGATCGACAGTGAGAAATCCCATGATCAATCCCCCAGAAGACATTTGTAGCAGTCAACAGGAACATTGGCATGGGTTCTGCTGGAGAGCGAGGTAAGGAGTAGCTGCCTCTAATTAATGATACTTTGGTTCATCCCTATCTCTGTATTAACTCTTCTATTGTGTCAGCTCTTCTGTATTTGTAGGTTCTCATAGAATCACCTCCAGGAAACAAGACTGATTTCACTGAGCTTTTATCACCAAGGGCCTAATGATTTAAAGACATTATTTTGGCCAAAGGATTCTTTTTTCTTTTGTCATAAAATGCTATACATATCTTGAAAATTGCAAAGGTCTCTGTTTATCCCTAGTTTCCATTTTTCACCTTTCTCATCTACCTTTGTACAATTGAAGCTTCTAGGACCTGCACTTTACCCAGTAAACAGTGGTGTACTTGTACTACTCTGAGGAGAAAAATGCTTATACAGTAGGCATGTATAGATAACAAACTGATGCCCATGGTATGAAAGCAAATTATCTCTCACTATACTCTGAGCTATTTCATACATCCATGGTTTTGTTAACAGCTTATGATTAGTATAACCATCAGTTTCTGTCTAGTCGATTCTGACTCTTGGCAACTCCATGTATGTCAGAGTAGAACTGTGCTCCAATGGCTACTTTTTTGGAAGTAGATCACCAAGCCTTTCTTCTGAGGTGACTGTAAGTGGATTTGAACCTCCAGTCTTTCAGTTAACAGCCTAGTGTGTTAAAAGTTTGCACCACCCAACAACACATGATAAGTATAACCATGCTCAAACTCCTTTAGTGGTGGAATTATGAACTGAGAGGTGTACTTCCTTCTTGATATTTCATTATGCGTGAAGTTTATCTCCTACAACTCTTCAATTACCTAATGTATTTTCCTTATCCAGATGCCTGGATAAGTAGCCACCTCTTTATGGACAGTTATTTTAAATTATGAATCATTGACTGCTTTTAATGCCAGCAGGTACAATGTCTTTTCCTGGTTGCATACTCCCACAAAGCTAATGCATTGCCAAATTCCCTTCAAAGTCAGTAAAAGTGCTAGATTAGAAGTAGTTTAGGAAAGCTGCTAAATCAGATGACAAATTGATGCAGGGGGAATAGTTTCCTTTTATACATATTTTAGCAAGTTATCTTTGGGTTAGATAATCTCTCTTTTCAGGCACATATTGACCTCAAAAATCTTCTCTCTGTCTAAGTGGACTATGTCAGCTGTAGGATTAATTTCATTAATAAATCATATAGATAATTTGAGCTGCATATGTCATCATGTGGCTGAAATAAGATTTGTCTTTCTGTAGATTAAGCGTATGACTATGACATATCTAACAACATATAAAATATCTTATACTTTCTATTTGTATTCACATAATTATTATTGTTTCTGCTAACTGTGTTCTTTATAGATTACCTTATTTTAAAATCTCTGGCCTGAGTATGACTTACTTTGAGTAAAAGCTTCCTCAGATTAAGACATACTGTGGATTTTCACAGATTTGAGGACTTGCAGCTATCCTGAACAAATGTCCCAGATAAATCAGCAAACACCACCACCTCCAACTGAACACATTTGCAAAATAAGCAAATTCTGAAATATTTGATTAGATAAAATTTTAGGAAAAAAATAAATAACTGGTAGTATGTTTAACAAAGTATTAACCTACCTGCCCTCCCACCCCCACACAAGGGCACCTACATTTATTAAGTGCCTATAATTCAAGAATTGATGGAATACCAATTAAGAAGTTTCAACAAACGGAAGCAGCATTGCAGGTGCTCATTTTTCTATGTCAAGAAGTTTGGAAGACAGCTACCTGGCCAATCAACTGGAAGAGTCCCATATTTGTGTCCATTCCAAAGAAAGGTGATCCAACAGAATGTGGAAATTATCTAACAATATCATGAATATCATACGCAAGTAAAATTTTGCTGAAGTTAATTAAAAAGTGGTTGTAGCAGTACATCAACAGGGAACTGCCAGAAATTCAAACCAGATTCAGAATAGGGCATGGAAAGAGAGATATCGTTGTTGATGTCAAATGGATCTTGGCTGAAAGCAGAGAATACGATAGAGATGTTTCTATGTTTTATTGGTTATACAAAGACATTCATCTATGTGCATCATAATAAATTATAGATAACATTGCAAAGAATGAGAATTCCCAAACACTTAATTGTGCTCATGAGGAACCTGTACGTACATTGCGATGAGATGGCTTTATACAGAGGCTGCAAGAACGGCCTCTAACATAACAAGGATTGTAAGGAAAGTGCAGGACATTTCAACCTTTTGTCTCATTATACATAAGGTCTTTATGAGTAGGAGCTGACTGAAAGACACCTAAGAACAACACATTACATTATGGAAGGTAAATCTACTCTACCCAAGGCCAGTTGATTGAATCATATAAAATACTCCATGACAGCAACTAGACTAGTGTTTGGCCAAACAACTGGGAAGCATAGTTTAGTCAAGCTGACACATAAAATAAACCATCACATGCTACAACATTAATGAACCTCAACAATATTATGCTAAGTGAAAGAAGCTGGATACAAAACGTCACATATTGTATGATTCTATCTAGATAAAATATCTAGAATAGGTAAATCCACAGAGACAGACTGTAGGTTGATGGTTGACAGGGACTGGAGGAAGCAAGTGATTAATGAGTATAGGGTTTCTTTTTGGAGGTGAAGAAAATATCTGGACCTAGGTAGAGGTGGCGGTTGCACAACATTTCGAATGTACTTAATGCAAGTGCATTGTTCATTTTAAAATGATTAATTTATATTTTATGACTTTCACCTCAATTAAAAAAAAGAACCTTAAAAATAAAAAAAAAGAATACATAGTAACTCTATCTTACTTTGATGCAGGATCACAAAGTAAGACCCTTTGTATATCACAGCACATCA
>NW_004444371.1:216941-218252 GCF_000243295.1 Trichechus manatus latirostris | reverse complement strand
AATTGATATTCTGTCAATTCCTGGAGGCTTGTTTTTCACCGATGCCTAAGATTAGTAGCTACCATTTATTTAGTAAATTTTATGCATTTTATGTTGGGCTAAGCACCTTGTACAAGTTGTTTTCTTTTGCACCTAATGATAATTTCTATGAAAAAGGTATTTTGTATTCTATTATTCAGAGAAATTAACTTGTCTAACGTCACTTAGGTGCAAATGGTAAAACCAGGTGGTCTGGAATCTTCCTTATAAGCTTCTTGTTTTCTGTCTTCAGCCTATATGTCCTTATCATTTGGTAGCAGAACTCTTACTGTAGGAAAATATGTTGCCTCTGTTTCTTCCATCTCTCTGCTGAGGCTCTTGACCATTAGGTCTTGTTACATAGGTTCCCAGAATTTCCCTCCTCTATATATTTTCTGAGACCTGTTTCTTAAGGTTTTCCTTTGATTGTGTGAGCTACTCTAGATCCTTATTTAAGGAAACCATAGTCATTGTTCACATTTGGAAACAAAAGCCATAACTTAGGTAAACTTTGTTTAGTTTGTCTAGGCTAATTTTGTGCTCTTCAGTACTGTGCCATGTTCCTATTATTACCACTCTCTCTTCACTCCTGATCCTTGTTTTTAAACACCTACCTCCCTATTTTTTTTTTTTGATGTGTCTGTTTTTGAAACCATGAGCAATCATTTTGTGGGACAAAACCAGGCAAAGCCTTGTCATAAAAAATAAAAATGATATTCCTCTAATCAAGACAGAGATTAAGCATCATTTGTCTTTTCCTAGAATAGGTTCCAATTACTATATTTTGTTCCCTAGGTTGGCACATCGAATAGGATCGGGGGGGCACTTTCAACAGCTGACTAATCTCTGCATTACTACTCCTCTGCCTACAGAGGAACAAAGAATTAATTTGGAGAAATTTACTTGAAAAGCAAAGGCGAGATTATAATCTCTAGTAAATGTATAAAGTAAATATTTAAATGATAATACTGATGAATATTAATAATAAATATTTAAATACATTTTGAACTTGAATGCAAACTTTCACGTTAGTACCTTTTTAAAATTCTCTAGGTGTATGCCAGAAATTTTAAGATGAAATTAAACATTAAAAAGTCTTAGTTGATAGCAGTTGAATCACAGAAGTTTAGTCATTTAAATATACGGCCTGAAATTCAAATGTAAAAAAAAAAAAAAAAAGGTTTTCCTCCTTAAACAAGTCAACGTTTCACATAGAAATGACTTAGTGTATGAGTAAAAGTTTGAATCTTTCCTTTGTTCTGAACTGGCTTGAAATATATTTGCTAGTATACA
>NW_004444371.1:215268-216364 GCF_000243295.1 Trichechus manatus latirostris | reverse complement strand
CAGTGGGTTTGGTTTTTGGTTATCCTATAAATAAAATGTTGGTCATAAAATGTCTTACAACATTAGTAAAGCCCTTTGCCTTCAAATAGCTTACAATACAGTAGCTATCTTATGAAGCAGAATGTAACACTCTAATACAAATGATGATAAATTTTATATTGGGAAGCAGTAAAAAGTATGTTTTGGAAAAATAAATGGGTCAGATAATGGAGAACACTGAATAACAAGTTAAAGAATTTTTCACTGGGTTCAATAAGACTTTTTGAGACACTGATGATTTGGAGGACAGAAAAAAGACAATATCTAAGATATATATTTTGAAAATTGAGCTGGAAGCTATGTAGCATATGAAAGAAAGAGTAGAAATTGGAATCAGGAATATGAAAACATTATCTGAACCCAGTGAAGATGTTAAAAAGAGTCTGAATTGAGATAGTAACATTGTGGCTCAAATACAGAATTGTGATTGATTGGCTAGGGGATGGGAACTGTTTACAAATGGACGGTGAGCAAAAATGAGGAGTGTAAAATGTGATTCAGTAGGTGAGGTTGCTGTTAACTGAAATATGGACATAGAAAGGAACTGTTTGGGGGAAAATTTTATGGTTCACTTTTAGATACACTGGATATTTAGGCAAAGGTGTTCAGTATGGAAATGTGAATCTAGAGCTCAGATAAGACGTGATGGCAATAGATCTCCATTGCAGTTGTTGTAGAACGTAAATATGTACCTCATCACCTGGCTGATGTCCAGTTTTCTTCTTTGATGTCAGAGGAAGGAACAACACACAAAATTATATCTATCTGACAACAAAGCAATTGCATAAAATCACTTAGGTAGAGCACTAAAATCATTTATTTGTGCTAAGCCTTTCAAGTGGGTTGTAAGGGTTACCATAGTCTTCCATTATGTGGGAAATTGGAATGGCTTAAGAAAATGTTTATGGAAGTGTTTCTTGAAATGTGGTACAAGGCAATTTGTATCAGAATTATTGGGGCAATTATTAAACATGTATATTGCTGGGATGCCACTTGGAGTTAGACAAACAAAATTTTTGATGTGTGGATTTTTAACAATCACTTCTTATGCTGTTTC
>NW_004444371.1:210349-212215 GCF_000243295.1 Trichechus manatus latirostris | reverse complement strand
TGCATCCAATTGGTAAATTTTACAGTATGTAAATTATTAATAAAGCTGTTAACAAATGATTACACCTCTAGTAAGAGATGACGCCAGGTTTCAAAACCAGACAATTAGCACCAGTACCTGTGTTTTTAACCACTGTAATATATTGTCTCTCTCTGGAATTCGGGAAGAGCTGAAACGTTTGTCTTAAGGCCCTAATTAAGAGACTTAAGTGATGTGCAATTGCTGCAAAGATAGATATATTCTTGTTGTACCAAAGCATCAAAGAAAAAATAATATCCGTTGCTAACATAGGTTATTTCACAGTGATGTCTACCTGAATGAGATGACACAAATTTATACATACTTGCTGTGGTCAAAAATAAAGAAAAATAAGCAAACATTGTATCCCTTAGATTTTATTTTATGAGAATTAAAAAAAAAAAAAAAAACCAAACTCTGAGCACCACAAGTGTAAGAAATATTTCCATAAAGTTGAGGAATAAAAAGTAAGGGTAGAATTTACCAAATAACTAAATGTCCTTTTTCCTCCCTTGTGTGTCCTCTCCTTTGCCTCCACTGTGCTTTTCCTTTATTTTTCTTTGGCTGTCTTTTAAATGTCATTATTTGTGCCCATGATGGATTAAAGATCCTGTCTGTCATAAAATATTTATATTAGAATCTTAAAAAAGACATTTAGTCACTCAAGATCTGATAATAACGTCATGTGTCTGTTTAAGATGTTGTTGTTGGAAAACCACTGACAAATTTGATTAAGGAAAATGTAGACATAGATATGTGCCTTCACGGATCACCATATATACTCAGAGGACACGTTTAGTGTGTTCTTTCAAGGATATTACAAAGCGTAAAGAGAAAATTCGTAAACTTCAGCATGAAGTACAATTTTTACTCATCTGAAGGTCGTTTGATATTGCCTCCATTCTACCTTTGCTAAAGTTACATCTGCCACTTTCACCATGTTTCCCATTTTCTTGACAAAAGAAAAAGACTTGGAAACTTTGCATACCACGTGTGAAAGTTGCCAAACTCCAGTTTAGGAGTTCAATAAGGGATCCCAGATTTACTGCTGTAATGTTACATTATTGTGCAAATAAGTTCATTTAATGTTGACAAAGTTTTTTCTTCTATAAAATAGTATTAGAATACTTGCTATCTATTAGAATATCTTGGCGTCTCTCTCTCTCTCTTTTTCTTTTTAAACCAATCCCAGGCTTCATAATTTACCTTCTGAACTGCTCTTTCTTTCCAATTTTTTGATATAGATTTCATTCACTTGGTGCTCATTAGTGTTAAGAACTCTGCTAAGTACTGTGCACACATTATCTTACTTAATATTTACAACAGTATTGTGAAATGGATATTTATATTCTCATCTTACAGATTAGTAAACTGAGGCTTAGAATTTAAGACATGTTCTGTGCTTGCAAAGCTAGTAAATGTAGAAGCCATGATGCAAACTCAGATTTGATTCTGAAGTTCATAAACTTAATCACATGAGACACCATTTTTTCCTGACATCTCTGTGATTCAAGTAAACCATGTAAGATTTATGATCCTGCGTTAGGACAGCTGAAGCCTGCTGCAGAAAATTACCTACCATGAAAATTTACATCATTATAAACATTGGACCTTCCATTTTAGCTGGGTCATCAGCCCTCTGGGTCAATCTTTTCATTGACATTTCCTTCAACACAACTTTAAACATAAACCATCAAGACCCCTCTAAATCCTTTCTTATTCATAGTACATCACCTTTATACATGAGATCCTTTATTTTATCACCTTCAACATCTCTATCACTTCATCAATATCAATCCTTACTGCCCTTCTTCAAGTATTATAAGATGGAATACCTTATTGATAACT
>NW_004444371.1:207784-209457 GCF_000243295.1 Trichechus manatus latirostris | reverse complement strand
GTGAATCACATATAAGCCCTGATTCCCCATAGCTCAGGGAGCTGGATCTGAGGGACTTCCTCCCGGCTCCTTGCTCAGAGCATTGCAATCAAGTTACTTTCTCTTTCTCAAAGGCTAGTGTCCAGATAATTGGCACATCTGAGCACATTGGACAAGGACCCACCTTCCTGGGTTTGGTAACATATATATGTATATATATATATGGAGAGAGAGAGAGAGATAGTCCTAGTGGTGCAGTGGTTAAGAGCTTGGTTACTAACCAAAAGGTTAGCAGTTGCATTCCACGAGCTGCTGCTTGGAAACCCTAGGGGGGCAGTTCTACTCTGTCCTATAGGGTTGCTATGAGTCTGAATCAACACGGCAGCAATGGATTTGGTTTGGTTTTTGGCTATATATATATATATATTTTTTTCTCTTTCTAAAATATATATCAAATCATCATTCCCCTACTTAAATCCTTTCAATGGATTTCTCCTTACTAAGGGCTACAAGACATTATAATGCCTTGAAGATCCAGTCATGACAGTATAATTATTACGTATTCCTGCCTACTTGTCCAAATTCAACCCCTATAATCTCCCCCTTGTTAAATTCCCTCTGACTGTTCGCTCTTACTGAGCATTCAATACTTCAAGCTTGGTTTTTGTACTTGTATTTACTTTTGTCCATAGTTTCATCCCAGATATTCCCCTGGTTGTCCTGTTGTCATAATCCACATTTCATCTCAAATGATAGCTATTCAGAAGTCTTTTCTTACTGTGCTAGATATATTTGCTTCTATTCACCTGCTTACCTCCACTCACTATTTCATTTCAGTTTTATGTTTTTAATAACCCTTATTACTAACTGAAATTCTGATTTTATTCTTTGTTTACATTTGTTTTGATATCTCACCAACCAGAACATAGGGCACACGAAATAAGTGATTCTTTTTTATATGCTGATAAAACCTAACACTTAAGACAACTAACCTAAACATCTTATAGGAAGCATAGTAGGTGCTTAATTACTATTTCTTGAATGAATGAAGAATGATTCTAACTGTAATGATTCCCCGGTACCTATCACTAAAAACATGAAGCAGAACAACTAAATGGTAGAAGGCTCAATGTATTTAATGAACTTTCAGAATTTTTTATTACTCTTGTGAATGGGTTTTCTAAATCTTGGTAAGTCTTTGAGTCATCCATCATAAAATAGTAATCGATATGTGGGCATATTTCTTTTACTGAATTATTCAACCTAGAAAATTTTATTTAACAATGAAAATAAAGTTGAAAATATCTGATTATTTGTTGATTCTTAAAAATAATTATTATAGTCAACCCTTCATCATAATGATGTTTCTGTTTTGTAGGACACCCCATCTGGTCTTAACGATTACTACTTACCTTCTACATTACTTAATTTGAATCACGGTGATGCCAATTTATAATATTCCTTTTGAATCCCTCATCCACTCACTTGATTTCTGATGAACTCCAAATTTATGTCTTCAAAATTTAATTCTTGCCTGAACTCAGGCAGTCTTGTGTTTCCAACTTCCCACTGTACATTTTACGTGAATATCATTAAGGCACTTTATGTTAAACTCATAGGCATTATAGTGTGGTTTTTAAGAACCCTGCATTCAAATTTCAGTTCCTCTAAGACCAGGTTTTCTCAACTGTAAA
>NW_004444371.1:203967-206714 GCF_000243295.1 Trichechus manatus latirostris | reverse complement strand
AACTAATTGGCAAGTTGGATCCTCACAGAAGCCAAACATTTTTCAGTATAATGGCAAGAGGTGGTAGATAAATTATAACCTATACATCTTTAAAATCTCAAATCAGTAGCCAAGAAAACTGATAAATATTTAATTTTGGTGTCCATTCTTCATTACAATCTTAGTAACTAGAAAAAAAGACTTTGTTATTTTACATCAATTTTTCCTTGATTGTGAATTTTAGAGAAGCAAAATGTTTACTAACTAGATAAGAATTACTTTTTAAGATGATAATTTTAAATTATGTTATTTTCATGACAAAGATAGATGTGTCCTTAAAATTAGTGAATTCAATTAGTGGTTAAACCATGAGTTCTTAACCACTAAATTGTTATTAGATTATTTTTTAATATTAATGACTTTCTCAGATATTTATAGATAATTATAGTAATGAGATATAGAAAAGATTCCAAAGCATATGCTATCAATAGATTTACAACTATTATTTCCAATTATTTCTAACTTTTAATATTAAAATATGAAGTATAGACATTTAAATGTAAAAGTACCTAAGAGATAAACTTGTAAAGCCTTTTGTATTAAACACTTCTAGAATGGGTAATGTACAGATAATAGACAATCTAAATCATGTGTATTTTGCCTTTTGTCATGGAAACAATGAAACAAATTGATATGTAGCATAACATTGTCATTTGAGAAGTAACTGCTGTGTTTATTATTCAGATTTTCTGTTGTTGTTGTTATTTGCCATGGAGTTGATGCTGACTCATGGCAACTTTCTATGTAGCAGAATGAAACATTGCCTGGTCCTGTACCATCCTCATAATATTTGATATGTTTGAGTCCATTGTTGCAGTCACCGTGTCAGTCCATCTTATCGAGGGTTTCTCTCCTTTTTACTGGCCTTCTACTTTACCAAGCATGATGTTCTTTTTAGTGATTGGTCTTTACTAATGACGTGTCCGAAGTCAGCACAACGAAGTCTCACCATCTTTGTTTCTAAGGAGCATTCTGGCTATACTTCTCAAAAACTGATTTATTTGTTCTTCTGGAAGTCCAGGGTATAGTCGATATTATTTGCCAACACCAAAATTCAAAGGCAGAGAGGAAAAAAAAAAAAATCCTTAAGGGGAAGAACAGAATTGTCCTAAATCCCTACCGTTAATTACATTTTGGGGCTAGTGGGGGGAAGGTCTAGGTGTCCTCCCACAAAGATAAAAACACTTTGAAATTGTGTTACTGCTCAAGGTCATGCCTTGTCACTGTGATGGTGGCTACAAGCATGTTAGACTATTTTTTAATTTTCATATGCCCCATAAAATGTCTCATGCACATCAGCAAAGTTCTCCATAAGAGGGCATTTTGTAAACTATGATATTTTACACAAATGCAATTAATTGTCATTAATATTTAGGATATCCGATTACTGAATTGTTAGCAATGCTTCCATTTGTATAGGATCGACAAGAATATTCTAAGTGCATAAGAAAATACAATGTTCCTAATTGTGTCTACTGCATAAGCAAATGTAACTTCACACGTGGTTTAATGTAACCTATCTAATCAAATCAGGCTAAAATGTAGCATTGTCTTGACTTCAGTTATAATTATATATGAGAATACTATGGATTTATACATATGCACATCTCACTCATATAAATCTGTCAATACATAAAGGCAATCTATCTCCTTCATATCCTAAGCATGGTGAAGACAATTTCTGAGCCTAAAAGTACAAAATCTCTAGAGAAAGGAACAAAACCAGGATTATTTTCCTTAGAGGGGAAAAAACTAGAGGAAAATTACGTATAATAATTGCGATTATATATGATTATAGAAAGGTTGCCTTTAAAACTACTAGGTATTCAATGTATTGTGTGATTCACTTTTTCTGTTTCTAATGGACACTCTACCAATAATTGTGTATGGTAGATACCTATGAAGCAAAGTTAAAAAACAAAATGTTCATATTTTGAACTTAGTAGAAATTTATTTAACATAAAAAATAACCTTTCATCAGCATCTAGTTTTACGGACGGAGAAAAATATCAAATTCAAGAAGGTCACTGAATTTCTAATGAAGAAATATTATTTTATGGACAGAGTCATTTGCAGTTGTCTCTGTGAAGAATGAGAGTGATTAAACTCCATAACACATAGTGATTTCTAAATCTCATAGAAGATGGGGAAGAATGTTTTCTCCTATATTTTGCAGAATTACTCAAATGAGTTCTTCATTCCAGTGGTTGTTTATTCCTTTAAAGGGAAGGGAAATGCAGTGCTCTAATCTAATCTATTTCCTGGTATGTATAGCAGGCCTTGTTTAGAATTTAGCCCACAATTTAAACAATAAAGCTTTTGGAAATTGCTAAGCTATTCGTTGCTGAGTAAAACTTAGACTACCACAGGCTTTTGATATAATGCTTTCCAATTAACAAAATGTGTTACTAATGGAGCAAAAAGTTTAACCAAGATGAACCATAAATAATAGTTATGCAAGTTTTTAAAAGTATGTGTTAGTATCAGTATAAGTAAATTTGTCGTTGTGCTAGATATAAATACCACCATATTATAACCTTGGCAGAACTATCTGAATGTCGTCTCAAATGAGAAATAATTAGGATGTATAAATGTATCTAAAATGCTGATTTCAAGAAGGGGAAAGAAAATGACTTTTATCTGATGCTTGATGTTTCTTAATGATTAGCAATAGGAAACAACATGGTCATGTGCAAAATTTTATAATA
>NW_004444371.1:200665-201549 GCF_000243295.1 Trichechus manatus latirostris | reverse complement strand
TTCTTGGATGGTCAGCTTTTCATCTTTCATGATATTGGGTGAAGTTTTCTGTCAGCAGTTCTTCAATGATCCTCTTTGTGTTTTCTGTTTTCTCCCCCTGTTCTGGAACTCCAATCACTTGCAGATTTTTGCTTTTGCTTGTATCCCACATATTTCTCAGCGTTTCTTCATTTTTCTGATTTTTCATTAGAGTTGTAGCAAGTGTTTGTGTTTAGTTTCACTGATCCTGTTTTCCATCGTTTCAAACCTGCTCCTTATCCTGTCTATGACACTGTCCATTTCTGAAATCTCGTTTCTCATCTTTTGGATTTCTAATTGTTGTTTTTGTATGATTTCTAGTTGTGAATTTATTTAAGCATTTTGTTCCTGTATTATTTTCCTGAATTCTTCCTTTTTTGTGTGTGTATTTTCCATGAATTTGTCTGCCTTTTCCATGAATTTGTCTACTTTTTCCACATTTTTGTCTGTTTTTTGCTTCAACTCTTGGATAACTCTTAATATTAAAGATTTGAATTCCCTGTAAGATAGTTCTAGCACCTTTTCTTCTACTGGAAAGTCATCTGGCATTGTATTTTGGATGCCTATTGGAAACATCCCATCCTGTTTTTGTAAATGTTTTGATATTGTCTTCTGTCTTCAGGACATTCAGTAGTTATTTATTGATTGTATATTTGTTTGTTTCATCCTGCTTGTTTTATTTGGTTATGTCTTAACAGGCAGGCTTTGCATTCTTTGTTTTTTGCTCATTTGTGGGCATGATACTTTTCACTTCCTTCTCCAATGGGCAGGGTCAGTCACTCAGGAATGATACAGCAGGGGGTTCAGCTTAAGGGGAGTTGCTAGGATGTGCTGTTTGTGGCATGCACTAGGGCCAACATGAGGGG
>NW_004444371.1:196818-197861 GCF_000243295.1 Trichechus manatus latirostris | reverse complement strand
TGGACTTTTTTCACAAGATTTGTATTTGTCATTTCAAATCCCCAAGGAAATGACTCTTTCCAGTGGAACCCCACAGTCTTAGAAGAATACCAAATGGCACTCATGAGACTATTCCTGTCTCATTGAAATACAAGAACCATTTCACCAGAATTCTGTTACTAGTACAAATCTTATTATAACCAGATAAATAACTTTGATACCATACTATGTGATTCTATTGCTGTTTGTTTGCTGGGCTTGTAACTCAACTTAGTCACCATGAATGTAGATACTGATTCTATACCCACCTTAGAATGAAACCTTGGTTTGCTCCATTTCCCAACTGAGCTAAATCAGCTAAATTCATTATGCCAGTAGTCTGAGTTGAAAATTTGAAGAGTGACTTCCAAAACAACTTAATTAGTGGTAGCTAATCATGACATCTGTCTATGGCCATCTGTATAAGGCAGATATGTTTTTTGCATGCTAAGTAATGTTTACTAAATGAAGGAATGGTGTCAAGAGGCAAGGAAAACACTCACATAAGGTCCTCAATGTTATTCTTCAAATTATTATTGTTACTCAGATTCATTATATATCATTAGGTGTTATGTCTTTGTATTCAGGATATGTAAACTTAGTCATGTTATCAAGGTTATTTCTGTAATGTAGGTCATAAATAACTCTATTGAATTTTTTAAATCTGAATATTATTTTTACTTGGCCTCTAAAGGATAAGACAATAACCATCTGGGACCATTTATCAGGGGTTGGCAAACTAAAAACCACTGCAGGCCAAATTTGGTCACTGTCAGTTTTGTCAATAAAAGTTTGTTAGAGCACAGCCACACTTTCCTGTTTGTGTATCATCTAAGTCCATTTTTGAGTAGTTGCCACAGAAAATGTATAACCTGAAAAGTCTAAAATATTCACTACATGGCTCTTTACAGAAAGAGTTTGCCATACCTGCCATATATTATAATATCAATATTGATTCTCTCTCTCCGCAAGGTCAGTTTTTACTTTTGCTTCAAAGAGGTTAACACAGCAAGCTATTAAGTCAC
>NW_004444371.1:195037-196423 GCF_000243295.1 Trichechus manatus latirostris | reverse complement strand
CTTTTCAGCACCTAGTTATGTTCTAACAATTTCATCGTGTGTCTTAGTCATCTAGCGCTGCTCCAACAGAAATACCACAAGTGGATGGCCCCACAAAGAGAAATTTATTCTCTCACAGTCCAGTAGGCTACAAGTCCAAATTCAGGGCGTCAGCTCCAGGGGAACGCTTTTTCCATCAGCTCTAGAGGAAGGTCCGTGTCCTCAATCTTCATTTGGTTTGGGAGCTTCTCTGCGCAGGAACTTCAGGTCCAAAGGACGTGCTCTGCTCCCGACACTGCTTTCTTGGTGGTATGAGGTTCCTATGTCTCTCCGATCGCTTCTCTCTTTTATATCTCAAAAGAGATTGCATTAAGACAATAGTCTTGTCAACCTCATCAGTATAACCTCATCACAGTGATAGAATTTACCACACATGAGGAGATCACATATAATCTCATCGTAGTGTTGAGTTTACAACACATAAGGAAATCACATCAGATAACACAATCATACAATACTGGGAATCATGACCTAGCCAAGTTGCTACACACATTTTTGGGGGGACACAATTCAATCCATGACATTGTGTTAATAATATATTTCGATTAAAATTTTAAGCTCCTTGAACGTATGTGTCCACAAATGATAAAAATACAAATTCAAAGTTTTCACCAAAAATAATTAAGGGAAGAAGAAAAAAACAAGTTTGTGTAAAATTTCCTTCTATTGATTTCTTTTGCATTACAGAAACCTCCTATTTAAAGAATTAGTTATTAAAAACTCATTGTGATAACACAATATATATTTCCTAACTAAGGGACTCACGAAGTTAATTAAGAATATAAATGTGAAACTAGCTCAAAAATTGGGTACTCCTCAACAATTTTTATAGCCTAATATTATGATCAAATGCTTATCGTAATATTAGTGCTATGGTAATTATATAGTTTCTATAATTTTAATCAAAAATTAAAAAGTCAGGAATGAATAATAATATAATATGCAAACATTGATGTAATGTTAAATTTCCTAATTAAAATGATATCTAAAAGATAAAATGTGTTCTCAGAATATTATTTTCCTACTCCAAAATGGGGATTACTACTACTTTACTTTTTCAAGAGAGTATGACTTTATCTTGGAGTACTGTCTTGTGGGACAAATCAAGTTCCCACTATTTTGTAGGAACTGTAAATTGAGTATGCCTATACAAAAACAAGTACTGTGGAATGAGGAGAAAGACAGTGGAGAAATGTCAATTTAGAGTACAGAGGAATATAATTTTCCTAAGGCCGTGCCGGTAAGAATTTCAATCTCACAATATTTTGTAATAATCTATTCTATTTCACATTTTTGGAGATTTCATGCTGATATTTAAGTTTCACACACATACGCACACAATTGTGT
>NW_004444371.1:190867-192552 GCF_000243295.1 Trichechus manatus latirostris | reverse complement strand
GAGGGGGTATATATTATCAATATAAGTTATTGCTCTTGATGTTAAAGTTGATCACTTGGTTAAAGTGGTGTATGCCTGTTTCTCCAATGAAAAGTTATTATTTTCCCTTTTCATACTCAATTCTTTGTGTGTGACTAAATTCAACCCACACAAAAGGGGAAGGAAATTAAGCTCCACCTCTTAGAAGAAAGAGTATCAGGGATTTTGTGGACATGTATTAAAACAAGCACAGTAAATAACAAATATATTTGAGAAGATATTTTGAGGCTATACAGATATCCTGTTTCTCTTTAAATATTTTTTGATGTTTTTTAGCATTTATCAGTAGGCTTTATGTGCAACAGTCATAACTGTGGTATTTTCATGGTGACTTTTTATTTTTCTCATTACTTATATATTCATTAATTGGAATTTTTCTGTGAAGATTTTTTTCACTTTTCTCCATTTTCTAGTTAATTTAATCATTTAATTATATCAGTATGGTTCATGGAATTTATTTTATTATTTGGGTTATAATCTAATATTGTTATGAGGATGTTGTTTCTCAAAATGTTTCAGCTTTGGCCATTGGGAGCTGCTATAGGTTGTCTTCTGTGTCCTCTTTACACACTGGAGTGTGTGTGTGTGTGTGTGTGTGTGTGTGTGAGTGTGTATGTGTGTATGCTGGGAATTTCTTACTTTACGGTATTATGTATGAGATTCCCCAGGCTAATCTTTATATTCCTGCTGAGCTATAGAATCAACCACTTCTCCAAGGATCCCTGGTTCTTTTTATTGATAATGGTTGTTAGAAACCAAGATCTGGGTTTTAGGTGTGCTCATTGCTGCAGGGGTGTCATTGCTTCTACCCTCTTTAATCAGATAAAGGTAGAAAATATATGTATACATTGTAGCCTATTTATAACCTATTTATAAGCACATGTCTATAACCTGTAGTGGCATCAGCCCCTGGTAAACTAATGGTTGGGTACTGTTTCTTCCTAAAGTTATCTGTCACTCCCCAGATTCAATATTTAGTTCTTAGATCTTTGTATTAGTTTTCTATTGCTGCTATAACTATCACAGATTTAGTGGCTTAAATAATGCAAATTTATCATCGTACAATTCTGTACATCAAAAGTCTAACATAGATGTTACTGTGCTAAAATCAAGGCATATCTAGGTTTAGATTATTTTCTGTAGCCTCTGTGCAGAATCCATTTCCTAGCTTTTTCCAGCTTCCAGAGGATTCCCACATCTTTTAATCTCTAAAGTTAGCAAGGGTGAGTCAAGTCTATCTCACATCACATCATTCTTCTGCCTCCCTCAGCCACTATTAAGAACCCTTGTGTTTACATTTGACCTTTTGATAATTCTAGATAATCTCCACATTTTCAGATTAGTTGTTTTGTAAACTGTGATGGTTAAGGTTGTGTCTCAGTGGTTTGGCAGTTATGATGTAATTTGACAGCTATGTAATGATGTAATCATCTCCATAATGAGATCTGTTATGAGCAGCCAATCAGTTGAAAGGGAGTTTCCTTGCAGGTGTGGCCTGCATCCAATATAGGTGGATTTTCTGGCAAAACATGTGGGCTTTTGCTGGATCTGGATCCTGCAGCCAGCTCCTGTTCATCTGACCTTCAGTTATTAGGACTTGAGCTAACAGCTTACCTGCCGATCTTGGGATTGGTCAGCCTCTGCAG
>NW_004444371.1:187311-188963 GCF_000243295.1 Trichechus manatus latirostris | reverse complement strand
CATTTGATGGTTTTCTAATGCTTTTCAGATCATTAGCATATTTGACCCCAGTATAAGATTCCTGATATGGGCTAGTATTCTGATGTAATTGCAGTCATATACATCTTTATAAACTAGATGCAGAAACTTAGTTTCTTTTATCACAAACACTTTTTTCCTGGATATTTCTTAGTTGCCATAAAATTATAATACATTGACAGAAATCCAAAAGAAGCCAATAGTTCCTGCCTGCTTCTTTTGCCTGGCTTTCAATGCTTGATTTGGCCAAGAAATGCAGCTCCAACATCACAATTAAATTGATTGGGAAACAAATAATTCTTATATACATTGTCCGAGTAGAACTGGTCTTTGGTTCAATTGATGAATGAACTTCCCCAGAAAGAAGAGTCTATGTATCAATTACATGTATCTGTCCATCAAAGGACAACATGTGGACCCACTCACATTGGAAAGCATGCCATGATGTGATTTTAACAGGACTCTTATGCAAAAGAAAACTGGCACAGATTTTGTGTAAGTCATCTCATCCACACCTCTCCTCTCCCAGTTGTTTTGTACTAACTTGTTACTCCAAAGCTCCTCTGGCCAGGTATGTTCTCTAGCAGGGGAAAATTAAATGAAGATAAAAATGTTTTTGAGTACAGATGAAATTCTATGTATTATGCAGTGTTACCTCAGTTTTTTAGGTTTGTTTACTTCGTACATTCCTTGTTCTGATTATTAATAGATGTTTGCAGCTGTTTCTTCTCATTTTGAGTCGTGCCACATCAGCAAACGAAGGTGCTGAAACCTTGACTCCATCCATGTCATTAAACTCAACTCTACTCTGAGGAGACAGCTCTTTACCAGTTATATTTTGAGGGCCTTCCAAACTGAAGGGCTTATCTTCCGGTACTATGTCAGACAACGTTTCACTGCTATTCATAGGGTTTTCACTGGCCAGTTTTTCAGAAGTAGACCAACAGTTCCTACTTTCTAGTCTATCTTCGTCTGGAAGCTCAGCTGTAACCTGTTCACCATGGGAGACTGACTGGTATTTGAAATACTGGTGTCATAGCTTCCAGCATCACAGCAACACAAAAGACACCACAGTACAACAAACTGATAGAGAAATGGAAACTGATGTATTCCAGCATATGACAATTCATAAAATATGATCAGTACATAGTAAATAGATATATGTTGATGGATAGGTGACTTATGGGAAATCTTGGTAATTGTTTCTTAAGATTAATAAATAGTTCTAAAAACTTTCAATTACAGATGTTCTGGCTTATTATTAAATGGGCTGGGAAATTAAGTCTCAAAAATCCTCTTCATTCTATAAGCTTATCCAAATCAAGTAATCAGAATTTGCTAGTTATAAAATAAGAGTTACGGTAAATGGATGCTACCAACTTGACAGTTCAGAATAAAAACTTCAATTCAATTTAACCAATATAGTATTCGATGATACGAATATTCTCACTACTTAAATTCTTGGCCAGTAATAAGGCACTTATGGAAGCACTAAAAACTTAAAAGTGACATTTTTACTATTCTAATATCATTTTCAAAATTTTCTAACATCTAGAAGTCTGCAAGATGCTAGGGAAGAGCTTAATCATTGATCTCAATAAATTGTAGATAATTTAGAGACATCAAAATCAATT
>NW_004444371.1:183753-185345 GCF_000243295.1 Trichechus manatus latirostris | reverse complement strand
GTTGTTACTCTGAAAGGACCCTAGCAAGGTATGCATAGACTCATACGTGTTTGTCCAATTTACATTATTAAAAAAGATATTAATAATTTGTTTTGGTTACTTTTCTAATCCTAAATAATACAAATACTGTTTCATTCATGAGTTTTTTTCTTAAAAGTAACTCTAAAATTACATTAGCCTGAAACTCCACAAATCCTGGATCCGCTCCAGCTTGTTGACAAGATCCACGAAATTATCCAAAGAGAGACTGTTATGTGTTGAATTGTATGTAAGTACATATAGATAGATGATCAAAGACTACAGCCTTCAGTATGGATTACAACTCAACATAAAGAAAACAAAAATCCTCACAACTGGACCAATAATCAACATCATGATAAACAGAGAAAAAGTTGAGATTGTCAAGGATTTCATTTTACTTGAATCCACAATCAATGCCCATGGAAGCAGCAGTCAGTAAATCAAAAGACATATTGCATTGGGCAAATCTTCTGCAAAAGACCTCTTTAAAATGTTAAAAAGAAAAGATGTCACTTTGAGGACAAAGGTGTGCTTGACCCAAGCCATGTTATTTTTCAATCGCCTCATACGCATGTGAAAGCTGGACAATGAATAAGAAAGACCAAAGAAGAACTGATGTCTTTGAATTACAGCATTGGCAAAGAATATTAACTATACCATAGATTGCCAGAAGAAAGAACAAATCTGTCTCGGAAAAAGTACAGCCAGAGTGCTCCTTAGAAACAAGGATGGTGAGACTTTGTCTCATGTGCTTTGGGTATGTTATCAGGAGGGACCAGTCCCTGGAGAAGGACATCATGCTTGGTAGAGTAGAGGGTTATAGAAAAAGAGGAAGGCCCTCAATGAGATGGATTGACACAGTGGCTGCAACAATAGTCTCAAGTATAAAAATGATTGTGAGGATGGCGCAGGACCGGGCAGATATTTCGTTCTGTTGTGCGTAGGGTCACTATGAGTCAGAGCTGACTCGACGCCACCTAACAACAACAACAACATCTATCTATCCACTCATCCATCCATCTATCCAAGTATCATCTATCCATCTATCCATCTATCTATCCGTCTATCTGTCTATCTATCTGTCTGTCTATCTATCTATCTATCTATCATCTCTCTATCTATATGTTGTTGTTGTTAGGTGCCGTTGAGTTGGTTCTGACTCATAGCGACCCTACGTACAACAGAATGAAACACTGCCTGGTCCTACACCATCCTCACAATAGATAGATAAATAGATACATAGATAAAGAGAGAGAGAAATCAATCTTACTAGTTCTTTCTTTAGAGAACCCTGACTAAGACAGACAACAATAGCATTTATTTCTATGTGGTATTTATCAGCTTAGGCCCTGTTCCACATGATCTTTACTTGTGGATCCAGGTTAATGAACAGCCTCCTTCTACAAATTTGGTTGTCATGACAGCGAAAACATAAAGTGTGGTGAAATATGAGCTGATTTTAAATCTTTTTAAATCTCAAGACAGTGTCTCTTCTGCTGGTATTTCATTGGGAAAAAGAAGTTTTGTGAAGTCTTTGGGTTAGATACAATTAATTCCCCTGAGAGTGTGTT
>NW_004444371.1:170513-171869 GCF_000243295.1 Trichechus manatus latirostris | reverse complement strand
TGAGGGGGAATTGATCCCACAAATTAATAATGTTAAATAATAATACATGAACTGGTGGTTAAGATCTTTGAGACACATTGAGGGTGGGAAAAATGCATTGAGTATTATGTATAGAAATTTTCCAAATTGCACAAAAAGTAACATTTCTAGTCATAAGACACTGTTCGGCATCAAACGAACCTGATTATATCTCACGGTTCTACCATCTACTGATTAACTGTGTGACCCTGGGAAGTTATTTACCCAGTTGGAAATTTTATTTTTATATTTGCAAAATGAGGAGATTAGAAACATATTCTTTAAATATTTGTTTTGAGGGTTAGATAATATAATGATCTTAAAGTGTTTACAAATATTACTTGGCAAAGTATATGCATTCAATAAATAATGAAGAAAAGTCTAAATTGTGGCCTTATATAATGATTATATCTACGATGCCCAAGTTTGAGTCTTTAGAACCAGTATAATGAAAAAAATAATATGAATGCTTAGTGCTAGAATTTTAGATTTAATAATACAGATGAAGATGGTAGTACCAATATTTTATAGGATTCTCACATGAGCAGTTGGATACTAGAAACCACCAAGGAAGAAAGGGGGTAAATGTTGCTGATTATATGAAGAGCCAGAGGATGATCAAGGTTAATGTTGACATTTGCATTTCCCTGAGAGAAAATCATTAAAAATCAAGAATAATGATAAAGAATAATATTGCAGGTAAATACTCATTGATAATTCTACTATGAATTCTGACATAGTTTTCATATGATTCTCACTTCTTTTTTCAATGAAAGATAATTGCAATAAATTTTTGCGTAAGTATTCAATCTAGATCCAATAATTACAGGAGAAACTGAAGCAGGAAACTAATTACGAATTCTATTCATCTGGTTTGTTTGATAAGTTAAGTTGCCAACCATTAGATCAAACTTTCATCTACTTAAAGGGCCTAGGCAATGAAGTAAATAGTATTATATAGATTTTCCATCATATTCCATAAACAATATAGAGCTAAAGTGCAATATTGTCAAAATATTTATTATTCCTTCCACTTGGCCCCTCCCTATGAGATAAGTAATTATACTTATCACCTCACTGATATTAGGCTTTAGACACATGACTAGCTTTGGCCATGAAATGTGTAGGCAAGTGTCATATGCATCTTCCAAGCAGAAGCCTTAAGGGCCATTGCATGGTGTCATCATCTCTCTTTTCCCTTAGTCATGAGCCTGGCAAGCTCCCAGATATGGGCTGCTCTACCTGCCTAGATCTGGAGTAAAGAGGACATTGAACATAGCCTTAGCAGACAACTTGAAATGAAAATAAAAAGCAGGCTATAAGTAAATATCTGTTTTT
>NW_004444371.1:166715-168911 GCF_000243295.1 Trichechus manatus latirostris | reverse complement strand
GCACACTAAAGGAAACCTAGGTTTTTAATTTTGCCTGGAAATTTTTACAGCCAGAATTCCCCCAGCTAAGTCCTGAATAACATTTTATCAACTATTTAAATATCTACCATGAACGAGACTTTAGACATACGATACAATTTTTCAGGCCCAGCTCACCTCATTAGTGTTCTAAAGTAAAAATAGACAGATGATAGATGATAGACAGACAGATAGATAGATAGATGGATAGATAGATAAAATAGTGTATATAAAAAGTACATATATATTCAAATGCATATATGCAGGCAAACACACACGCATTCATATGCATATACATACATACACACATATAGATATATTATCGCTGACATCTGTTAAACAGCTCAGGTAGCTACTGAAAGGTTATAGGGTAGGCTAGTCAAGAATTCTCTGAAGCAGAGAAGAAGAGTTAATTTTTGCATTTGATGTAGCTCTGACGAGCACAACGCTAGTAAAAATATGAAATTGTCTCATTGAAACACAAATTTTCAGGGAAAATTGAAGGTGAGAATTTGAGTTTTCTGACTTTAAGATTTATTACTACAGTATCTGAACTATTTTCAGAAAAACTTCATTTTTGGCGCTTTTTGAGAAATATTTGCTAAAATGACCCGCAATATGCACCACTTCAGATTTTTAAAAAATTGTTTGGGGTTACGTTTAGTTTAAACCAATGACTTTGACTAGCTCTTTCTGGTATATATGCCTCATTGTCTTTTTATATTTATTTTATAGATACTGATTTATACAGTTTTAATCTTTTAGTGATAAGTTACCTTCAGCATTTAAGAAATGTTTACATTTTAACTTTAAAATGAGGATAATGTTAAGAAACTACATTCCTCTTTCTTGAAATTTCTTTTTCTTATGTTACATATTTTACATAAATTATTTCTTTCATTTCTCCCAATAAGACCATGGAAAAGTCATTTCTTTTTAAAAGTAGATTATCTGCAGCTCAGTAGGGTTCAGTAACTTGTTTTAAGTTCTTGCAATTAGTAAATGCTAAAACACGGACTGTGGCTCAAAGCCCTGCTCATTACACAATTACAGTAGATACAAGGATGCCCCCAGCATAACACTGGGGAGAGGGGTGCATATTTTCTTTAATTAGCTCCCCATAGGCAGTCCCTCTACCTCAAAGCAAATCCACTGGATTGACCCTTACCACATTCTAGATCCTAAACTTAATTTAGAAAGGTTGGCAGCCCTATTTTAAAATTAACTTGTCACAAAATTTAGGATAGCTGGCAGCAAAGTTAATGCCTCTGGTTAAAAATAAAACTAACCGTAAAGGCTACGCATGTGAATTTTTAAGGAATGCTTTCAAACACAGAAAGAGTTGCCAAATGTTTAAACACAATAACTACATCAACAAAAAGTGTCGAATTATATGAAATCATTTTGTGCAATCTGAGAGAAAATGAAGTTTTACTGGTAATTGTTAAGGTAGTACTAAACATTCAGGAAATAAGACATGGTCAAGCTTTTAAAAACCAAACCAAACTTATTGCTATCCAGTTGATTCCAACTCATAGCAACCCTATAGGGGAGAGTAGAACTGTCCCATAGTGTTTCCAAGGCTGTAAATCTTTATGGAAGCAGACTGCCACATATTTCTCCCACAGAGCGGCTGGTGGGTTCGCACCACTGACCTTTCCGTTAGCAGCCAAGCACTTTACTACTGCATCACCAGAGCTCCTTTTATGCTATTAGGTAATATCAAATAACCCATAGGTAAATATAAATCTCCTTCATAAGCAGTTTTATTTATTCACTGAGTTATTCAGTAAAATTGTATTGACCAATTACTTTGTGCCAGGCAATGAGCAAGAAACCGGAAATGCAAAGGTACCTATGATAGGGCATCTGATTTTGAGGAATTCATAATATAGATGGAAAAAGAAGCATACCATTAAATCCTTGTGATATGATGGGAGAAGTGTTCTAATAGTGCTAGAATCAGAGTCATATGCGATTTGAGAGTTGAAATAGACTAACTAGGCCTGAGGAAGTCAGACAGGCCTTCACTGAGGAAATTACATTTCAGATTGTTATAGATAGATGAATATAAATTTGTACTGTAGACAATGCTTCTAGAAGTTCAAGATTTTATTTATTTTGTAGGAAGAGTGTTATTTCCAGTTACATGATTATCACTTGGATAAGATTTCTCTT
>NW_004444371.1:160980-166288 GCF_000243295.1 Trichechus manatus latirostris | reverse complement strand
TGACATCCAATTGTCTACCCGAGCTTAGGTACTCCCTAAGCTTAGTGGTACATGCTAAGAAGTATAAATTTGATTTCCTCAATTAAGGAACTGTTAAGGATAATGGAAACAGTAAAACAGGGATGTAGAAAGTAATGGTTGTATGTGGAAAATATCATGAACTAAGTTACTCTATTTTTTTTTTTCTATGGAAAGTGGAACATGTATAAAAGTAGAGTATAGATTTGCTTTGCACTACCAGTTAATATATGATTGCAAAAGTACAGCACCCTTGGAAAGCTTAAGTCTGATCCATTTGGAAGTAGAATGGACAGATTGTTGGAATGCAAAACACAAATATGAATTTGAACTCATTTGTGGAAAAAGTCTCACAGAGAACCAGACACTGTGGTTAAGAAGTTGGAATCTCTAATAAAAACAAGCAAAATAGTATGATTCTTTAGTATTGCTGACATTCACTTCTGTAACAGATGGTTATATGCCTTAGGATTTTATGCATTACCAGTGTTGTGTATGTTTGGTAGTTCATTATCAGAAATGCTGTGACTCCAACAATACAGTTTGAAAAATCACTGCACTCAAAGAGAAGTCAGTGGGAAAGGAATGTTGTGAAATGACATGTATTTAAAGCAGTAAATACCTCCTTTATAAGTTCATTAGAAAATAATCTGGTATATTTATTAACTATAATCATAGAGATTCTGCATAATCAGTTTATTGTTTACATAGTAATTTTATCTAATATATTGATGTTTGTCTCAATTACAAGTAAAATATGAAATAAAACTAAAGGTAAAATAATTGTATATTTTATTTAAAAAAGACAGCTTCAAACTCAAAGTCATAACTAAAGATGAAATAATACTATAAAACTAAAGTCACACCACATAAAATTAGAAATTAAAATATTTGGTCCTATATATTTCTTTTAGTTTTTTTAATGAAAATGTGGATATATAATTGACATACAATAAATTGTACATGTTTAAAGTATATGATTTCAAACTTGTTGACATCTATACAGCCATTAGATGATCACTATAATAAAGGTAATAAGCTTATCTGTTACCAACTTTCTAATTTATCTCACCCACCCTATGTAGCCCACTTATCCCAAAGCAACAATGGATGTGATTTCTGTCCGTATAGAATAGTTGACATTTTCTAGAATTCTACATAAATGATATCATACAGTAAATATTTTTGTTTGACTTCTTTCATGTAGAATAATTGAGGTTCATTCATACTTTTCCATGTATCGATAGTTCATTAATTTTTTATAGCTGAGTGGTATTCCATTGTATGGCTATACTACAATTGGTTTATTCAATCACCTGTTAATAGACATTTAGGTTGTTTTTGATCGTTAACATAAAGACACGATGAAGATTTATGTTCAAGACATTTTATGGACATCTGCTTTTATTTCTTTTGGGTAAACATATATAAGTGAAATGGCTGAGTCATAGAATTAAATGGTTGGACCACACATGTTTAACATTTAAGACATTAAAATATTTGCATGAAAGACGATGTACCATTTTTACACACCCACCTGACCGGTATGAGTGTTACAGTTGTTCCATCTCCTTGTCAACCCTTATGTTAGTCAATCTTTTAAATTTAGACATTTTAATAGGTGTGTAAAGATATCAATCACATTGTGATTTTAATATGCATTTCCTTGATATATAACTATATTAAGCATCTTTTCATGTTCTAAATTGAATAGATTCTGTATAATCAGTTTATTTTTTATACATTATATCTACTTTGGTGAAGTATACATTAAAAATTATTCCCATTTTAAATAGGGTTAATATATCATTATCAAGTTTGACATTTTTAGTATATTCTGGATGCAATTATTTTATCATATATATGATTTTCAAATAAATTCCTCCCAGTTAACAATCTCTTTTGAAGATCTGAAGATTTTAAGTTTGATAAAGTCCAATTTACCATTATTTTATTTTGTGAATTGTGCATCTGTGGCTGCAAATACAAAATGTGTGCTTTCTTCAAGACTTACTATCAAGCCCAGTGATCAAGACAGGGTGTTATATGTGAAGGAATAGAAATTAGATCAGTGGAACAGAATAGAGAGCCCAGAAATAGACTCATACAAGTATAATCAACTGATATTTAACAAAGTAGCAAAGGTAATTTAATGGATAAGGGATAATTTTTTCAACAAATGATTGTGGAACAACTGGATGTCCACATGTATAAAAATAAATTTAGGCTTAGAGCTTACAGCTTTCACAAAACTTAACTTAAAATGGATCATAAACATAAATGTAAGATGTAAAACCATACAACTTCTAAAATATAATATAGGGACAAAATTCAGTTGACCTTGACTTTGATGATAAAGAAAAAATATACATATATAAACCTAAATGAGCAAGTTACAAGAGAATAAATTGTAAAAATAACAGAAACCACTGCATTAAATGGTACTCTTACATTATTCTACGTGATTTCTTTAGTTTATCTACCTGGAAAAAATATATTTTCCATGTTACTTAAATTCTTCTGGATCATAGCAAAATGAGATCTTAACTATTCCTTTTAAAAGTAGCAATAATAAGTATTGTTCTTTGAAAAATTTGTTCTTTGGAATTATCTATAAAATTCATAATCCTTTAGGTAGACTTTCAAGCAACAAAAAGAGAAACACAGTTACCAATATCAGGAACAAAAGAAGAGACATCATTACAGATTATACAGACTATACAAGTATTACATTGATAATAAAAAGATATCATGAAAAACTACATGGTTATGAATTTTAGAGTATAAATGAAATGGGCAAATTTTATGAAAGACATAATTGATCACACTGTATGGACTATATTTTATCCATCTTCCTCTTCTCAGTATCTGCTAATCTTCCTGACAAAGAATTTTGTTTAATACATGTTTTCTGAATATAATATAATACATATATTTAGATAGGTATGTATTTTTTTATAGCCCCTGCAGATAGAGCACAGAAAAATTTCTTCTTTATTTGATTTTACTTGATTTCCAGATTACTTTTTAAGTGGGAGGAAGCTGACTTAGACAAATAAACAAGCATTTAATGCTCAGGTTGATGATAAATATTATAAAGAGAAGTATGACCCGATGAAGAGACAGAGGATGATGATGGAGGCTGAGGAACTGATATTTGATTTAGAGTGGTCAGGAAAGACTTCTTGGATAAATTAACATTTAAGAAAGTTATGAAGATGTGAAGCATGTGGGGGAGGAGGAATACTGGTAGTGAGTCATTTTTATCTACAGTACAGTTCAGTGAACATTTTTATATAATGAGACAGATAGTATTTTAGACTTTGTAGGCCTGTGAGAATTACTGAACTCTGCAACGGTAGTGTGAAAGTGACCATAGATAATATGTTATCAGATGAGCATAGTTATGTTTCAATAAAACTTTATTTGCAAAAACAGACAGTGAGGCAAATTTAGGCCCCAGTCTACAGTTTGCTGATCCCTGATTTATTGGAAGAATATTCCAGGGAAAGCCACCACTGAGTGCTTTGATAGGAATCACAGTAGAGGGTCCCGGACAGAGCTGGAGAAAAATATGGAACAAAACCCTAACTCACAAAAAATCACTAGACTTACAACCCTGACAGAGACTGGAGAAACCCTGAGAGTATGGCCCCTGGACACCCTATTAGCTCAGTGATGAAGTCACTCCTGAGGTTCACCCCTCAGCCAAAGTTTTGACAGGCCCATAAAACAAAATGAGACTTAAGAGGAACAATGGCCCAGGGGCAAGGACGAGAAGGCAGGAGGGGACAGAAAAGCTGGTAATAGGGAACTCAGGATTGAGAAGGGAGAGTGCTGAGATGTTATGGGGTTGGTAACCAATATCACAAAACAATCTGTGCACTAATTGTTTTATGAGAAGCTAGTTTGTTCTGTAAACATCTGTCTAAAGCACAATAATAAAAAAGAAAGAATATTCCAGAGAAAGGCAAATGCAAGGACCCTGAGAACATAGTATGCTTGACATACTTAAAAAAACAGCAAGGAGTCTAGTGTGTATGGAATGGAATAAGAACTGAGAAGTAATTTCAGGAATAAAATGGAGGCCAAACCCTAACATTTCATGCAGTGGTGGGCATTATTGGTGTGTTTCGAGCAGAGTAGTAATATGACCTAATTTATACTGATTTCAGAATAGAGAGGCAGGGAAAAGAATGAAAAGCAAAGTGAAAGCAGACTATTGTTATAGTTCAAGCAAGAAATTATGGTTGCTTTTATTAGAATGGAAACCCCAGTGGCATAATGGTTAAGAGCTACAGCTGCTAAACCAAAAGGTCAGCAGTTTGAATCCACCAGGCACTCCTTGGAAACACTATGGGGCAGTTCTAGAATAGTGTACTAGAGTAGTAGTATAGGAGCTGGTCAAATTCTGGGCATATCTCAAAGGCAGCATTTTGCCTATTGCCCAGACATGATAGGGAAGAAAAAGAGCAGTGTCTATTGTGATTCTTCACAGACTTTGTAATTCTGTAACACAGACTTTTAAAAAATGTCTTGTATTTATTATTAGCATCAGGAATCATTCATCTGACTTGGAAAAGAACTTTGAGGGAAGAAATATTTGGGTCACTATCTAAAAGACTCATAATTTTACATTGGTTAGAGAAGTGAAGGGGAAAACAGCTTATCCAGGCAGAGGAAATATGCCATAAGCTATAATACAAAGACCAGAAATTGGGGGGAATGTTGAAGGCATAATTTTTATTTTGTCGTAGTGTATATGTGGATAGAAATAATTATTTGTTTTTGTTTTAATTTTATGTCTAAACAATGAACGTTAGCAAAAGGTTGCAGTTATATTAGTAAAATGGAAAGTTCATTCCTTCATGTAACAATGCTGTAGGAACAAGAATGGGAGTAGGGGATATGCAAGTGACAGATTAAAAATGACTAGCTTTTTCCTACATATTATTGCCTGGAAGTGTACTAGAATAAGTCGAATAAGTCATAACAAACATTATCTTCTCTTTTCTTCTCAGAGTATTTAGACACTTAGTAAGCAATGTAAGCATTTTTCCAGGAGTAACCAGGAAATAGAAGAGTTCCTTAGACATAGATTATAGGTGAGCTACGAAACAATAACAACTCATTCAGATATTTAAACTACACTTTAACATATCAGCTACTATTTATCAAAGTCAATTCTATAGGTGGCTGCATTCCTTACTTGATTTCCAGGGCCTTTTTGGAGCACTTTGGTTTCAACGGGGTGTAACTAGTGAATAACCGTGATTAGTTAAATAACTTC
>NW_004444371.1:155465-156489 GCF_000243295.1 Trichechus manatus latirostris | reverse complement strand
TACTTTTATTACTTTATTATCAGAAAAGATGCTTTGTAATATTTCGATGCTTTGGATTTTTTAAGGCTTGCTTTATGGCCTAATATGTGCTATTCTGGAGAATGTTCCATGTGCTTTGGAAAAGAAAGCATACTTAGCTGCTATTGGATGGACCGTTTGGTATATGTCTATGAGATCAAGTTGGTTGATTGTAGCATTTAGATCTTCCATGTCTTTTTTGAGCTTCTTTCTGGGTGTTCTATCCTTCACTGAAAGTGGTGTGTTGAAATCTCCTACTACCATTGCGGAGCTGTCTATCTCTTTTCAATGCTGTTAGAGTTTGTTTTATGTGTTTTGGAGCCCTGTTGTTGAGTGCGTAAATATTTATTATAGTTATGTCCTCCTGGTGTATTGACCTTTTAATCATTATATAGTGTCCTTCCTTATCCCTTGCAGTGGATTTTACTTTAAAGTCTATTTTGTCAGAGGTTAGTATTGCCACTCCTGCTCTTTTTTGAGTGTTCTTTGCTTGATATATTTTTGTCAGCCTTTGAGTTTTAGTTTGTTTGTTTCTTTAAGTCTAAGATGTGTCTCTTGTCAGCAGCATATAGACAGTTCATGTTTTTTTATCCAATCTGCCACTCTCTGTCTCTTTATTGGTGCATTTAGTCCATTTACATTCATTACAATTATTGATAGGTATGAGTTTAGTGCTGTCATTTCGATGTCTTATTTTGTGTGTTGTTCACAGTTTCTTTGTTCCCCTTATTTGTCTGTGCTGAGTCGTTTTTCTTTATGTATTTTCTTTTCATCTTTTTCATTGTTGTCAATTTTGTATTTGCTAAGTCTGTATTTTTCTTTTGACATGTAGGATTATTAGTTTCATTTGTAGTTACCTTAATATTTACCCTTATTTTTCCAAGTTTATATCAGTGTTTTATTTCTCTATATCGCCTTGATTTCCTCTCCATATGAAAAATCTATGTCTACATTTTTTAAGTCCCTCTATTTTGTTTTAACTTTGTCCTCTTTCACATATTTACAT
>NW_004444371.1:152369-153976 GCF_000243295.1 Trichechus manatus latirostris | reverse complement strand
TAGATGGGTGGGTTTTGCAGCCAGACTGTGAGCACCCAATGCTGTTGGCTGTAAGGACTGGGGGGCACCTCTTATTCTTGGGCCCCTGTAGCAGGTGGCTCAGTTGGTATTATCTTTTTAAAGGCAAAGGCTTTTTTTACTTCGCATGAGTATTTTGGTCTCTTTGTATGTTCTTTTGACTTCATTTGTGTATATCCACTCTAGCAGTGAAAAATGCAATTTCTCAAATTTTCACAAACTACACTATGTATGTGAAATCAAAGGTGGAACAATTCTGAGCTATTAGGTAATTAAAAAGTGTGGTATTATTTAATCTATGTCATGTATACATTAGAGTCAATTTTTAATGTGAATTTCTAAAACACATCAAAAAATTTCTAAAGTTGATTATAAAGAAAGCATTGATTAACTGCATGCTATATTACATAATTTAATGTAGATATAAAGTGATTTATATGAAAAATCAAAGGCTTATTTAGTCACCATTTTTTTCTTTCCACTAGAGGTAAAATAAAACTTGATGTAAGATGAGAGGAGAGATTTGTTTCAGGTTTAAGGCTTTGAAAGGGAAAGTAGAGTTATTACTTTTTATAGAGGTTGAAAATGGGAATGAAAATGAAAGTGCTGAAGCAACTTTTACTCCAAATGCTTCCCTGATAAAATTTACAAGGTCCAACAAAATTTCTATGATGTCTCAACTCATGTTAAACTTCTGATACAACTCTTGGGATTTAAATGGATCAAGAAAGTGGAAAGAGTGACAACTTTGATGATTACAATATTGTCCTTAGTTATCAAAATATTTCCTGAAGAAACTTTGGAGATATTTGTGGTAAATATGGTTTTTTCAGATACAGTGTTTTCTTTTTTAATTTCCTGGTATGGATTAAATGGAAAAAAAATAGTTTAAAAGGAGCTTTTACAGTGATATGAGAAACCTTGTCTATACATGTTCCATCAATTTTGCATAATCTAACATACTATATATTCTGTCTAGTTGCTTGTGTGTCTGTCTCTTCCACTTACTCAGCCTTAGCCTCTGGAGTTACAGCAAATGTCCAGATTATTCTACTTATACTCTCCAATTCTATCTCCCATTCTTTTCGCCAGAAGAGGGAAGGGGTTTTTATCTATTTTTTCAACTGATATTTCCCCAATCCCCTATATATAAAACACTAATATTTAAAGCACTCAGTAACCCTGCAGTTACATTAATGAATGAGAATATTTAAGGAAACAAGATATAAACTCCTTGGTCTTACAGAGCCAGAAGATTCACTCATCATAGACAGGTTTCCTTGTAGCTTCTAGACTAAGACAGAATAGGAAGAAGGGCTTGGCTATTTACTTCTAAAAAAAATTGGCCAGTGAAAAACTTATGAATAGCAGCAGAACATTATCTGATACGTGCCAGAAGATGAGCCCCACAGATTGGAAGGCAGTCAAAATACGAATGGGGAAGAGCTACCTCTTTAAAGTAGAGTTGACCTGAATGACACGGATGGAGTCAAACTTTTGAGACCTTCATCTATTGATGTGGCATGACTCAAAATGACAAGAAACAGCTGCAAACATCCATTAATAACCAGAACACAGAACATAAAAAG
>NW_004444371.1:149626-150904 GCF_000243295.1 Trichechus manatus latirostris | reverse complement strand
GAAAGCTGAAATTACTGAATAATATCATTAATATCACACACAAGTAAAATATTGCTGTAGACATTTCAAAACCTGTTGCAGCAGTACATGGGAGAGGGAACTGCCAGAAATTCAGACTGGAAAAGAAGAGAATGTGGACTGGGGGATATTACTGTTGATGTCAGATGTATCTCGACTGAAAGCATAGAATACTTGAAAGATGTTTACACGTATTTTATTGACTATGCAAAGGCATTTGATTATGTGGATAATGACAAATTATGGATAACATTGCGAAGAATGGGAATTTCAGAACACTTAATTGTGCTCATGCGTAATCTGAACATAAATCAAGAGGCAGTTGTTTGAACAGAGCAAGGGATACTACATGGTTTAAAATCAGGAAACGTGTACACCAGGGTTGTAAACATTCACCATATTTATTCAATCTGTATGCTGAGCAAATAATCCGAGAAACTGGACTATATGAAGAAGAACACAGCATGATGACTGGATGAAGTCTCATTAACAATCTGTGATATGCAGATGACACAACCTTGCTTGCTGAATGTGAAGAGGACTTTAAGCACTTATTGATGAAGATCAAAGACCACAGCCGTTAGCATGAATTACACCTCAACATAAAGCAAACAAAAATCCTTACAATTGGACCAATAAGCAATATCATGATAAATGGAGAAAAGACTGCAGTTGTCGAGGATTTCATTTTATTCGGGTCCACAATCAACGCTCATGGAAGCAGCGGTAGGAAATCAAAGGATATATTGCACTGGGCAAATCTGTAGCAAAAGACCTCTTTAAAGTGTCAAATAGCAAAGATGTCACCTTGCGGACTGAGATGCACCTGACCCAAGCCATAGTATTTTCAATCTCTCCATATGCCTGAGAAAACTGGACATTGTATAAGGAAGACTGAAGAAAAATTGATGTACTTGAATTATGGTGTTGGTGAAGTATACTGAAAATTTCAGGGACTGCCAGAAGAATGAAAAAATTTGTCTTGGAACAAGAACAGTTAGAATGCTCCTTAATAGCAAGGACAACGAGAATTCGTCTCATGCATTTTGGACATGTTATCAGGAGGGACCAGTCCCTGGAGAGGGACATCATACTTGGTAAAATAGAGGTTCAAAGAAGAATAGAAAGACCCTCAGTGAGATAGACTGACACAGTGGCTGCAACAATAGGCTCAAACAGGCAATGATTGTGAGGATGGAGCAGGACCAGGAAGTGTTTCCTTCTTTTCACATACTGTCACTATGAGTGGGAACTGACTCC
>NW_004444371.1:143800-145263 GCF_000243295.1 Trichechus manatus latirostris | reverse complement strand
CCTGTTCGCTGATCTCCAAGAGGAGTCCAAGATGGCGGATCCGTGCTGCGATAGCTGATAGGGGACCTCTGCATTTATCTCTCTTCGCACTGTGTTCTCGGTCTTGTTTCTTATTTCATTCGGTGCTTGGCTGACTTCTTTATCTCCTCATTTGATGCTTGGGGTTTCAGGATTGATGTGTGACTCTGTTTGACTTAGTTTTTCTGATCTTTGCTGCGGAGGGATGGCATGGTGCTTCTTACTATAGCACCATGTTGCCCAGAAGTCCTCTGAACATCTTTTTTATTATCTTGTTCTTCACTTGTATATCTTCTTTGGCTAAATGTCTAAGTCCTTGCCTATTTTGTAACTGAAATGTTTGTCTTTTTATTGTTAAATTGTAAGAATTGTTTATATATTCTGGATATTAGACCCTTATCAGATGTGATATTCAAATATTGTTCTCCTTTGATTTATTGGTTATTTATGAGTGTGTTGTTTAATTTTTACACGCCTGTGAATTTTCTAGTTTTCTCTCTGTTATCGATTACTAGTTTTATTCCATTGATGTCAGAAAAGAAACATTTCATGATTTTCTTTTTAAATTTTCAGGCTTGTTTTATGAGCTGTCATATGGTTTAATTTGGTGAATGTTTCATATGCACTTGAGAAGAATGTGCTTTCTGTTGTTTTGGGGTAGTGTGTTCTATATATGCTTGTTAAGTCTACCTGGCTCACAATTGTTATGGATTGAATTGTGTCCCCCAGAAAGACATGTGGAAGTCCTACCAGAGGTCTGACTCTGTTCGCAAGTAGAGTTTTTCTTTTGTTAGATTACTGAGGTCATACCAGAGTAGGCTGGGTCCTAAACCTAATCACTTCTGAGTGATGTCTCATAAAAAAGAGTAGAATAGATGCAGAGAGACATACACAGGGAAAAGATTCCATGTGTAGACAGACACACATGGCAGATGTATGCATAAGCCCAGGAACTCCAAGGATCACCAGCAGCTACTAGAAGCTGAAATACACAAATGACTTCTCCCTAGAGCAATGCCCTGAAATTAAACTTCTATCTTCCTTATTTTGAAAAAATAATTCTTCTTAAAAGGACCTTTTTTAGTAATGTACACTTAAAATTTCTGTCAGTAAATATTTTTATTTGTCATTACTTTGCATCCAAAAGTAGTTGCATATTGTAGCTAACGTGTTGACTTTTTATTTTATTTATTGTTGTAGTTTAAGTGAAAGTTTACATTTCAAGTTAGTCTCTTATACAAAAATTTATAAATACATTGTTATATGACCCTAATTGCTCTTCCTATACACTCCTCCTTTCCACCCCTGATTTCCCATATTCATTCAACCAGCTCCTAACCCTCTCTGCCTTCTCATCTAACCTCTGTACAGAAGCTGCCTGTTTAGTCTCATGTATCTACGTGAGCTAAGAAGCACACTCTTCATGAGTATCATTTTAGGTCCCA
>NW_004444371.1:134727-142495 GCF_000243295.1 Trichechus manatus latirostris | reverse complement strand
GAAGTCTTTTGATGAGCATAAGTGTTTGATTTTTAGGAGCTCCCAGTTATCTAGTCTCTTTTCTGGTGCTTGTGCATTGTTACTTATGGTTCGTATTCTGTTTATGTCATGTAGTTGGGCTCCTAGCATTGTCCCTATTTTTCCTTCCATAATCTTTAGAGTTTTTGATTTGATATTTAGGTCTTCGATCCATTTTGAGTTAGTTTTTGTAACACTTTGTCTTTTTCCTTGATGTTTTGCAGACAGAAGGCATAGGGAACTTGAAACATTCCTTTTGGCTAGAATATAAAGAGAAAATTTTGCTGAAATTGAACTAGGGTCTACAAATTCATAGAATAAAGGTAATGAAGGCTTAATGTTCAAGTTGCTTTCATACTGTTTTCTTAAAAACACTGGAAAAAGATTAAAGAGAAAATTTTCAAAACAGTGTCATACTCAGTCATTTTTCTCTCCTGTGATTTGTCATTTTGAATGTCACTTGGATTTTAAAACAATAACATATTTTTATTGAGATATAATTCTATACCATAAAAGTCACCAAGTTAAAGTGTACAATTCAATGGTATTTAGTACAGCCTCAAGATTGTGCAAACGTCACCACTAATTTCATTATATTTTTAGCACCAGAAAAAGAAACCCGATATCCATTACTGTTCACTTTCCCATTCATTCCTTTCCCATCACTTGACGATCACTTATCTGTTCTCAGTCTCTATAAATTTTCCTATTTTGGAGATTTTGTTTAAATGGAATTATACAATATATGGTATTTTGTGTCTAGTTTCTTCCGCTTAGCATAATGTTTTCAAAGTTCATCAGTGTTATATTATGAATCAGTACTTCATTATTTTTATAGCTAAATAACATTCTATTGTGTGTATATATCGTATTTTTAATCTATCCATCAGTTGATGGATATTTGGGTTGTTTTCACTTTCTGAGCATGAAGAATAATGGCAGTGTGAACATTCATGTGCAGGTTTTTGCATGAATATATGTTTTCAATTAACTTGGGTATATTTCTAGGAGTGGGATTGCTGGGTCATATGGCAACTATTTGTTTAGCTTTATGATGAATTGGCAAACTCTTTTCCACAGTGATTGCACCATTTTACACTCTCACAGCAATGTATGAGGGCTCCAGTTTCTCCGTATGCTCACCCTTGATATTTTTCTGTTTTGTTGTTATTTTTATAGCCATTCTGGTGGGTGTGAAGTCATACTCGTTATATCTTTAATTTGATTTTCCCTGATGAATGATGATGTTGAATATCTTTTCATGTTCTTACTGGCCATTTCATATAGTCTTGGGGAAATGTCCATTTAAATCCTTTGCCAGTTTTTTAATTGGGTTATTTATCTTTCTATTATTGAGTTGTAAGATAAGAGTTCTTTACATTCTGGATCTTAGCGTTCTATCAAATATATAAATATGCAGATGTGCATACAAATATATGTGCATATATATAATATATAAATAATGTATCCATTCTATGGATTGTATCTCCATTTTAGATAAAGTTTAATTCACTTTTTTTTCTTCAGTTGCTTGTTCTTTTAATGTTATATCTAATAAACCATTGACCGATCCAAAGACACTAGTTTTAGTTCTTAAATTTAGGTATTGAGTAACTTTTGAAATCATGTTTTATATGATGTGAACTAAAGTTCTAGATTCATTCTTATGCATGTGAATCTCTAGTTGCTCCACCATTTGTTGAATAGATTATTTTTCCTTCATTGAATGGTCTTAGCACGACAACCAAGGTGTTGTTGCTGTTGCTTGTTATAGGTGCTGCTTGTTGTTTAGTAGGAGCCCTGGCAGTGCAGTGGTTAAGAGCTTGGCTGCTAACCAAAAGGTTGGCTGTTCGAATCTACCAGCCACTTCTTGGAAACCCTATGGGGTAGTTATACTCTGTCCTATAGGATTGCTATGAGTTGAAATTGAGTGGACAGCAATCGGTTGGGTTGTTGTTTCATGACTTAACTGACCTATTTCTTTAAAGTTTGTATCTTTTCAAACGTGGCTACTGTAGTCTCTACTACTTTAGTTTAGTGGTAGCTAACTATTAGATTGAGTCCTGGTGGTACGATGGTCAAAGAGCTCAATTGCTAACTGAAAGGTTGATAGTTTTAACCCACCAGCACCTCTGCAGGAAAAAAAGATCTGGCAACATGCTCCTCTAAAGATACATAGTCTAGGAAACCCTATGGGCAGTTCTACTCTGTCCTACAGGGTCACTATGAGTTGGAATCCACTCGAGGGCACACAAGAATCATTAGATAGAAATTTCATTGAACGCCTGAAACTAGTAACTCCCTTGGTCTTTTCTGAGGGGCTCTGTGTGAGTGTTGGGGCACTCCTTAAACATTCATCCAGACAATTTACACCTCTGACTTAGCCTTCACGTATTCCTTGTGCAGACTCTCAAAAGTCAGACAGAGGAGAGAACTTAGGGCCTTCTCAGGACTTTCCTGAGCATGTGTACATCTTTGAATGCGTGCGTGTGGCCTTCTAGATTTTCAGGAATATATCTGAGTTTTTCAAAGCAAGTAAGGCAATTTCAACTTTTCCTTTTAAGCTTTTGGTTAGTCTATTGTTTGTCCCAACTCTTATCTATCACCTCAGGCATCTGTGATGTTATAACATTTGACAAATACTCTTTTACTCACAACCACAAGAGGTGTTTTTTAGAACTAGGCAAGTCTGAGTGAGGTTGAATAAAGGCCAGACTTTCAAGTGGGGTCTTCCAGAGACTCACCAGACAAGTCAAATAAGGACATTTCTTTGAAAGGGAATTCTGTTCTGCTCCTTCCAACACCAAGAATGCAGACTATTATTTTTCTAAGGCCACCACTGGCCTGGTGAGTGGGGGGTGAGATTAGAGTAAAATAAAATTCCACAAAGCTCACTTTTCTTACAGGGATCCAGCTGTTTCCATTACTATACATTCCCTGGTTTGCTGCAAGCCTTTGGCTAACTTCCAGAGTTCTGAACATGTTGATTCTAATTTTTTTCTAGTATTTCATTGCTTTTGTGAAGGGGTGAACTTTTGAGGTCCTTGCTCTACCATTATTGCTGATGTCCTGTTTCAGCAAAAGGTTTTTAGTAGTAATGTAAGTCTTCCATATAATTTTTCCTAAATGCCCAATCTAACCAAAATGAAACTTGTTGCCGTCGAGTCGATTCCGAAGCATAGTGACCCGATAGGACAGAGTAAAACTGCCGCATAGGATTTCCAAGGAGGGGCTGGTGGAGTCAAACTGCTGACCTTTTTGGTTAACAGCCAAATGCTTAACCACTGCACCACCAGGGCTCCAAATGTCCAAAGTGAGCATTGAATAGAACACAAGTTTTAATATAGAAAATATGAACTCTTTCAAAGTAGATTTTGGAAATAAAACTCAAAAGAAATTGGCTAAAAATTTGGGCCTAAAGTTGGATGTTAGAGAATAAAATCTGTATCCCTTCATATATGTAAAAGTAACTCATTTTTATAGGAGATTTTAGAAATTCACGTTAGTAATGCACTGCAGTATTTTTATTGCTTATAATCAATATGTTTAATTGCATACGTAGGCTATAAACCTCTCATATTGCCTTCTAAAGTAATTTTTTTTTTTTTTAGGCATTTCTCAAGCTGAAAGAATTGCAAGAAAAAAAAAATCAAGCCTCGAGTTGCAATATTGAAGGATTCTATGGGCAAAATATTGAATGACATAGGAAGCATCAAACGAACATGGAAGGAATACACAGAGTCACAGCACCAAAAAGGATTGGTCAAAAGTCAACCATTTCAAGAGCTACTGTATGATCAAGAACCGATGGTAGGGAAAGAAGTCCAAGCTTCACTGAAGACATTAGCACAAAACAAGGGTCCAGGAATTACAAAAAATACCAATTGAGATGTTTCAGCAAATGAATGTAGTACTGGAGGTGCTCACTTGTCTATGCCAAGAAATTTGGAAGACAGCTATCTGGCCAACAACTGGAAGAGATCCGTATTTTTGCACATTCCAAAAAGGTGATACAAAGGAATGTGAAAAGTATCGAACAATATCATTAATACCACATGCAGGTAAAATTTTTCTCAAGATAGTTCAAAACTGGTTGCAGTAGTACATCAATAGGGAACTGCCAGAAGTTCAAGCCAGATTCAGAAGAGGACGTGGAACAAAGGGTATCATTGCTGATGTCAGATGAATCTTGGCTGAAAGCAGAGAATACCAGAAAGATGTGTATCTGTGTTTTATTGACTATGCAAAGGTATTCAACTGTGTGGATCATAACAAATTGTGGATAACATTGAGAAGAGTGGGAATTCCAGGACACTTAATTATGCTCATGTGGAACTTGTACATAGACCAAGAGGCAGTCATTCCAACAGAACAAGGGGATGGTTTAAAATCAGAAAAGGTGTGTATCATGGTTTTATACTTTCACCATACTTATTCAATCTGCATACTGAGCAATTAATCACCGAAACTGGAATATATGAAGAAGAATGTGGCATCAGGATAGGAAGAAGGCTCATTAACAACCTGAGATATATAGATGACACAACTTTGCTTGCTGAAAGTGAAGAGGACTTGAAGCACTTACTAATGAAGATCAAAGACTATGGCCTTCAGTATGGATTACACATCAACATAAAGAAAACAAAAAACCTCACAACAAGACCAATAAGCAACATCATGATAAATGGAGAATAGATTGAAGTTGTCAAGGATTTCATTTTACTTGGATCCACGATCAACATCCAAGGAAGCAGCAGTCAGGAAATCAAACAATGCATTGCACAGGGAAAATCTGCTGCAAAAGATCTCTTTAAAGTGTCAAAAGCAAAGATGTCACCTTGAGGACTAAGGTATACTTGATCCAAGCCATGGTATTTTCAATCACCACATATGCATGTGAAAACAGAGCAATGAATAAGGAAGACTGAAGAAGAACTGAAGCATTGGAATCATGGTACTGAAGAATATTGAATATGTCAAGGACTGCCAGAAGAATGGACAAGTCTATCTTGGAAGAAGTACAGCCAGAATGCTCTTTAGAAGGAAGAATGGTGAGACTTTTCTCAAGTACTTTGGATATGTTATCACTAGCGACCAGTCCCTGGAGAAGAACATCATGCTTGGTAAAGTAGAGGGTCAGCAAAAAAGAGGAAGACCCTCAACGAGACGGATTGATACAGTAGTTATAGAATGGGCTCAGACATAGCAAAGATTGTGAGGATGGCACTGGACCATGCAGCGTTTCTTTCTGTTGTACACAGGGTCGGGTCACTACGAGTTGAAACCAACTGGACGACACCTAACAACAACAGTTATCCTTTTCAAGCTTACTTTTGTTTACTTATTGGACACTTCACCTTATGAGCCTTTTTCTAAGGTTTGTATTGTGGTGGAATTTGTTTTTCTACTAATAAACAATGCTTTAGATGTTCTTTGCTCATGAAAATTCCTTCACTACTTCTCAAATTTTGGTTATCATATGTTTCATACCATCATACACTGTTCCTCAAGTCTTCACAATCAGACAGTTCAGCAAGATTCACCAGGGAATACTTATAATTCTTTTTTCAAATAACTTCAGTCTTCCTCTGCCTTCTATTAATTGTTACTGGAGTAGCATATTATCTTATACTACATTTGCTGTTTATAAATATCTCAGTGACTGAGACAAGGACTACACAGTTCATCTCCATATGTCTGTCCTCCTTGCCCACTACATGCACATATATTTTTTTCTAAATTATTTTCTAAAGCATTTCTAAAATTAATTATTCTGAACTTAAATTGAAATGAAATTATTTAGAAAGGTGTGAAAATAAACTTGTATTTCTTATTTGTAGCTTATGGTAACCTTATGCTCACAAAACAAACAAAACGAAAAACATATTTACTTAAGAATATAATATATGAATTTAATTTTTTCTTCAATTCATTTATATCACTTGACAAATGGGATTCATGAGTTAATTTGGGTGAATGAAGGCCCTCCTTTTGTTAGAAGACGTGTTAAACACTGGCTCTTGGAATGTAGTTTCAACTTATACTGAAAGTTTTAGGAGTTTAACATTAAACTAATTACAAGTTATATTATTTAGGACCCTCTAATCACTGACATTTCTTTTTATGAAATTCCAGACTGAAGACAAGTTTTATGTAACAACCTTTTTTATGAGAGATCACACCTAAAGTAATTGTTTTTAAGGAAACTCTTGACTGTAAATTAAGATTTTGGATTACAAGAGCCTTTCAATTGTCACTGTTCAGTTGTAGGTATTAGCAAGATCCAAGATAACAAAAAATAGATTATTCTTTTGACAAGTTAATTAGAAGTATGTTAGTAAGAAGAATGTTAGTGAGTGAGAGAATAAAACAAGAGTTTATTATATAACACAAGAAAATCAATGCGGTAACTCAGTATATAATATGGAGTGAGTATCAAATATTCATGACATAGATTTGTTACGATGTTTTTGATTTGCTGGTAAATAGTTTGATGTAGTTAAACCAACGACTTGTGCAATTGTGAGGCTACTGCTTCTCTTTGTTTTGTTTTGTTTTAGAAATGTATTGAACCACCTGAAAATATAGAAATCCGGGCAATAGGCTTGCCAGCTGTTTTATGGGCACTGTGAGCAGTTTTCTAACCCTTTTCACTTGGAAGAAAATTCTGCTTTCTTAAATTTGCTTCAAATTGCATCACATTTGAAGAAATAGCCCCAAATCATCAAACTGAATGTCAGCTTGTGTAGTAAACAGCTTGGTTTGGAATATTTAAAATTTTAGTTAACAAGAATGTAAATAACTTGCTTGCCAGTCACTAATTGCTTTTTTTTTGCCTTGTTAATTCTTCTGGGTGTATATGAAATTTTGAGGGGCATACTTATCCTGCATTCCTTATGTCTTTAAAATATATTAATGTTTAGCTTCAAGGAAGTTCATTTTGAGTTGTGTGTGTGTATTCAACAAAAACAAATAGAACACAAGTCTACAACCATTAAGGATCACATACTAAAAGAATTTCAGACTAAATACTGTCATTTTCTCTCTCATCATATCTTATTAGTCTTCAATTAAATATTGTTTCACCTATAATCTTGTGGTATTATTTTTCAAGGTAACCACATTCTTTCTTTTATTTTAGAAATTATTACTGGAACACAATATGCTGACACTATTTAGTTGTGAGATCTAGGTGGAAAATTTTCAGTTAGTAATTAAAACTTACTCTGACATATTAGTATTTTTCCTAATAGAAATAAAAGTTCAGTATCAACCACATGTCTGTAGGTTTGGCTTGTATGTTACCGTGACACTAGAAGCTTTGCCACTATTATTTCAAATACCAGCAGGGTCACCCATGGTGGACTGGTTTCAGCTGAGCTTCCAGACAAAGACAGACTAGGAAGAAGGACTTGGAAGTCTATTCCTGAAAAAAACTGGCCAGCGAAAACCTTATGAATAGCAGCATAACATTGTCTGATGTAATGCCAGAAGATGAGCCCCTCAGGGTGGAAGGCACTCAAAATACAACTGGGGAAGAGCTGTCCTCTCAAAGTATACTCAACATTAATGAGGTGGATGTAGTCAAGCTTTTGGGACTTCATCTGCTGATGTGGCATGACTCAAAATGAGAAGAAACAGCTGCAAATATCCATTAATAATTGGAAAGTGGAATGTACAAAGTATGATTCTAAGAAAACTGAAAGTCATCCAAAATGAAATGGAACTCATAAACATCTATATCCTAGGC
>NW_004444371.1:132231-133724 GCF_000243295.1 Trichechus manatus latirostris | reverse complement strand
GTTTCAATACTGAAGGATTCTACAGGGAAAATATTAAACGATGCAGGAAGCATCAAAAGAAGATAGAAAGAATACACAGAGTCACTGTACCAAAACTAATTGGTTGACATTCTGTCATTTCAGGAGGTAGCATATGATCAAGAACCGATTGTACTGAAGGAAGAGGTCCAAGCTGCACTGAAGTCGTTGGTGGAAAACCAGGCTCCGGGAATTGACAGAATACCAGTTGAGATGGTTCAACAAAAGGATACAACTCTGGAAGTGCTCACTTGTCTATGCCAAGAAATTTGGAAGACAGCTACCTGACCAACCGACTGGAAGAGTTCTATATTTTTACCCATTCCAAAACAAAGGTGATCCAACAGGATGCAGAAATTATCAAGCCAGATCATTAATATCACACACAACTAACATTTTGCAGAAGATCTTTCAAAAGTGATTGCAGCAGTACAGGGAACTGCCAGAAATTCAAGCCAGATTCAGAAGAGGACATGGAACAAGGGATATCATTGCTGATGTCAGATCCTGGCTGAAAGCAGAGAATACAGATGTTTAGCTGTGTTTCATTGGCTATGCAAAGTCATTTGACTGTGTGGATCTTAACAAATTGTGGCTAACGTTGTGAAGAATGGGAATTCCAGAACACTTTAATTGTGCTTATGTGGAACCTGTACTTAGAAGAGGCAGTTGTTTGAACAGAGCAAGGGGATACTGCATAGTTTAAAGTGAAGAAAGTTGTGCATTAAGATTATATCTTTTCACTGTACTTATTCAATCTGTATGCTGAGCAAATAATCTAAAGAAGAATGTGACATCAGCATTGGATGAAGAATCATTAAACACCTGCAATATGCAGATGACCCAACATTTCTTGCTGAAAGTGAAGAGGACTTGAAGCACTTACCGATGAAGATCAAAGACTACAGCTTTCAGTATGCATTGCGCCTCAACATAAAGAAAACAAAAATCCTCACCAATAAGCAACATCATGATAAATGGAGAAAAGATTGAAGCTGTCAAGGATTTCATCTTACTTGGATCCACAATGAACGCTTATGAAAACAGCAGTCAAGAAATCAAAGGATGCATTGCATTGGACAAATCTACTGCAAAAGACCTTTTTAAAAAGTTAAAAACTAAAGATGTCACTTTAAGGACTAAGGTGCACCTGACCCAAGCTATGGTGTTTTCAATCCCCTCATATGCTTGTGAAAGCTGGATAATAAATAAGGAGGACTGAAGACAAGTTGATATTCTTGAATTATGATGTTGGTATAGGATATTGAATATATGCGTTAGTTAAATCGACTGTACATACAGCAATGGGTTTTGCCAGAAAAACGAACAAGTATCTCTTGGAAGAAGCACAGCCAGAATGCTCATTAGAAGCAAGGATGGTAAGAGTTCATCACACATATTTTGGACATGTTATCAGGAGAGACCAGTCCCTGAAGAAGGACATCATGCTTGGTAAAGGAGAGGGTCAGCAAAAA
>NW_004444371.1:130593-132131 GCF_000243295.1 Trichechus manatus latirostris | reverse complement strand
GGAAGAACTTGCTTGGCATTTCTCAATCTGAAAGAACCAAAAAAAAACTTCAAGCCTCAAGTTTCAATACTGAAGGATTCTACAGGGAAAATATTAAACGATGCAGGAAGCATCAAAAGAAGATAGAAAGAATACACAGAGTCACTGTACCAAAAATAATTGGTTGACATTCTGTCATTCCAGGAGGTAGCATATGATCAAGAACCGATTGTACTGAAGGAAGAGGTCCAAGCTGCACTGAAGTCATTGGTGGAAAACCAGGCTCTGGGAATTGATGGAATACCAGCTGAGATGGTTCAACAAAAGGATACAACTCTGGAAGTGCTCACTTGTCTATGCTAAGAAATTTGGAAGACAGCTACCAGACCAACCGACTGGAAGAGTTCTATATTTTTACCCATTCCAAAACAAAGGTGATCCAACAGAATGCAGAAATTATCAAGCCAGATCATTAAAGTCACACACAACTAACATTTTGCTGAAGATCTTTCAAAAGTGATTGCAGCAGTACAGGGAACTGCCAGAAATTCAAACCAGATTCAGAAGAGGACATGGAACAAGGGATATCATTGCTGATGTCAGATCCTGGCTGAAAGCAGAGAATACAGAAAGATGTTTAGCTGTGTTTCCTTGGCTATGCAAAGTCATAACAAATGTGGATAACATTGTGAAGAATGGGAATTCCAGAACACTTTAATCGTGCTTATGTGGAACCTGTACTTAGAAGAGGCAGTTGTTTGAACAGAGCAAGGGGATACTGCATAGTTTAAAGTTAAGAAAGTTGTGCATTAAGGTTATATCTTTTCACTGTACTTATTCAATCTGTATGCTGAGCAAATAATCTAAAGAAGAATGTGACATCAGCATTGGATGAAGACTCATTAAACACCTGCGATATGCAAATGACACAACATTTCTTGCTGAAAGTGAAGAGGACTTGAAGCACTTACCAATGAAGATCAAAGACTACAGCTTTCAGTATGCATTGCGCCTCAACATAAAGAAAACAAAAATCCTCACCAATAAGCAACATCATGATAATGGAGAAAAGATTGAAGCTGTCAAGGATTTCATCTTACTTGGATCCACAATGAACGCGTATGGAAACAGCAGTCAAGAAATCAAAGGATGCGTTGCATTGGACAAATCTACCGCAAAAGACCTTTTTAAAATGTTAAAAACAAAAGATGTCACTTTAGGGACTAAGGTGCACCTGACCCAAGCTATGGTGTTTTCAATCCCCTCATATGCTTGTGAAAGCTGGATAATAAATAAGGAGGACTGAAGACAAATTGATATTCTTGAATTATGATGTTGGTATAGGATATTGAATATATGCATTAGTTAAATCAACTGTACATACAGCAATGGGTTTTGCCAGAAAAACGAACAAGTATCTCTTGGAAGAAGCACAGCCAGAATGCTCATTAGAAGCAAGGATGGTAAGAGTTCATCACACATATTTTGGACATGTTATCAGGAGAGACCAGTCCCTGAAGAAGGACATCATGCTTGGTAAAGGAGAGGGTCAGCAAAAA
>NW_004444371.1:123217-124660 GCF_000243295.1 Trichechus manatus latirostris | reverse complement strand
TACAGTACTTCTATTTCTAGCTTTTCAAGGAAGCGCCAAATCGATTTCCAAAGTGGTTGTACCATTTTACATTCCCACCAACAGTGTACAAGTGTCCCAGTTTCTCCACAACCTCTCCAACATTTATTATTTTGTGTTTTTTGGATGAATACTAGCCTTGTTGTGGTAAGATGGCATCTCATTGTAGTTTTGATTTGCGTTTCTCTAATGGCTAATGATCATGAGCATTTCTTTATGTATCCGTTAGCCACCTGAATGTCTTCTTTGGTGAAGTGCCTGTTCATATCCTTTGCCTGATTTTTAATTGGGTTATTTGTCTTCTTCTTGTTGAGGTTTTGCAGCATCTTGTAGATTTTAGAGATTAGACACTGATCAGATTTGCTGTAGCCAAAATTTTTTCCCAGTCTGTAGGTTGTCTATTGACACTTTTGGTGAAGTCTTTTGACGAGCATAAGTGCTTTTTATTTATAGGAGCTCCCAGTTATCTAGTCTCTCTTCTGGTGCTTGTGCATAGTTACTTATGGTTCATAGTCTATTTATGCCATGTATTAAGGCTCCTAGCGTTGTCTATTTTTTTCTTCCATGATCTTTATTGTTTTCAAGTTTATATTTAGGTCTTTGATTAATTTTTAATTAGTTTTTGTGCATGGTGTGCGATATGGGTCTTGTTTCAGTTTTTTGCAGAGGGATACCAGTTATGCCAGTACCATTTGTTAAAGAGACAGTCTGTTCCCCAATTAACAGAATTTGGGCCTTTGACTTATATCAGCTGCTCATATGTGGCTGAATTTATGCCTGGATTCTCAATTCTGTTCCATTGGTCTATGTATCTGTGGTTGTACAAGTACCAGGCTGTTTTGACTAACATGGCAGTATAATAGGTTCTAAAATCAGATAGTGTGAGGCCTCCCACTTTGTTCTTCTTTAGTAATGCTTTACTTATCCTAGGCCTCTTCCCTTTCCATATGAAGTTGGTGATTTGTTTCTCCATCTCATTAAAAACTGCTGTTGGAATTTGGATTGGGATTGCATTGTATCTGTAGAACGCTTTGGGTAGAAATGACATTTTCACAATGTTGAGTCTTCCTATCCATGAGCAAGGTATGTTTTTCCACTTACGCAGGTCTCTTTTGGTTTCTTGCAGTAGTGGCTTGTAGTTTTCATTGTATAGGTCTTTTACATCTCTGGTTAAATTGATTTCTAAGTATTTTATCTTCTTGGGTGGTATTGTAAATGATATTGATTTGGTGATTTCCTCTTCAAAGTTCTCTTTGTTGGTGTAAAGGAATCCAACTGATTTTTGCATGTTTATCTTGTATCCTGATACTTTGCTGAAATCTTCTATAAGTTCCAGTAATTTTCTTGTGGATTCTTTTGGGTTTTCTGTGTATAAGACCATATCATCTGCAAATAGAGATATTTTGACTTCTTCCCTACCAATTT
>NW_004444371.1:120834-122150 GCF_000243295.1 Trichechus manatus latirostris | reverse complement strand
CTGCTTTTGCTCTGTCCCAAAGGTTCTGGTAGGATGTGTTTTCATTCTCGTTTGATTCTATGAATTTCTTTATTCCGTCCTTAATTTCTTCTATAACCTAGTAGTTTTTGAACAAGGTGTTGCTCAGTTTCCATGTGTCTGATATTTTTCCTTGCTTTTTTCTGTTATTGATTTCTACTTTTATGGCTTTATGGTCAGAAAAGATGCTTTGCAATACTTCGATGCTTTGGATTTTCTTAAGGTTTGCTTTATGGCCTAATATGTGGTCTATTCTGGAGAATGTTCCATGTGCGTGGAAAAGAAACTATACATGGCTGCTATTGGGTGGAGTGTTCAGTATATGTCTATAAGATCAAGTTGGTTGATTGTAGCATTTTAGCTCTTGTGCCTTTGTTGAGCTTCTTTCTGGATGTTCTGTCCTTCACCAAAAGTTTTCTGTTGAAGTCTCCTACTACTGTCGTGGAGCTGTCTATCTCTCTTCAGTGCTGTTAGAGTTTGTTTTATGTATTTTGGAGCCCTGTGTTTGAGTGTGTAACTATTTATTATAGTTATGTCCTCCTGGTGTATTGACCCATTAATCATTATATAGTGTCCTTCCTTATCCTTTCTGGTGGATTTTACTTTCGAGTCAATTTTGTAAGAGATTAATATTTCCACTCCTGCTCTTTTTTGAGTGTTGTCTGCTTGATATATTTTTTTCCATCCTTTGAGTTTTAGTTTGTTTGTGTCTTTAAGTCTAAGGTGTGTCTCTGGTAGGTAGCATATAGACAGATCATGTTTTTTTTAATCCAATCTGCCACTCTCTGTCCCTTTATTCTTGCTTTTAGCCCATTTACATTCAGTGTGATTATTGATAGGTTATGAGTTTAATGCCGTCATTTTGATGTCTTATTTTGTGTGTTGTTGACAATTTTTTTGTTCCACCTAATTTTCTGTGCTGAGTCATTTTTCTTTATGCATTTTTTCATTGTTTTGATATTTAATTTGCTGTGTCTTTATATTTTTCTTGCTCTTTATTTTGACATGTAGGGTTTTTAGTTTCCTTTGTGGTTACCTTAATATTTACCGCTATTTTTCTAAGTTTAAACCAGTCTTTTATTTCTTTATATCTCCTTGACTTCCTCTCCATATGAAAAATCTATGTCTACATTTATTAGTCCCTCTTTTCTGTTTTAATGTTGTCATCTTTCACGTACTGATATCTCTGTTTCCCTATTTTCAGTGTTACAACTTTGATTTTTTTTTGTGACTTTCCTATCTGGGTTGATATCTGGTTGCTCTGTCCTCTGTTCTAGTCTAGTCTTGGGTTGTTGTCT
>NW_004444371.1:118782-120156 GCF_000243295.1 Trichechus manatus latirostris | reverse complement strand
TTAATCTTTTGGATTTCTGATTGCTGTCTCTCTGTGGATTCTTGAAGCCTGTTAAATTTGTCATTTTGTTCTTCTCTAGTCTTCCTAAGCTCCTCTATTGCAAGGTCTGTGTTTTGCTTAATTTCCTTCCTAATCTCTTGAAGAGTTCTGTATATTAATCTTTTGTATTCTGCCTCCAGTAATTCCAAGAAATTCTTTTCCTCCAGAAAATTTCTAGATTCTTTATTTTGGGAGCTTGCTGAAACCATCATGGTCTGCCTCTTTATGTAATTTGATATTGACTGTTGTCTCCGAGCCATCAATTAGTTATTACATTTATTTATTTTATGTTTTCTTACTGTATCCTAGCTTCTTGTTTTGTTTTGTTTTGTTTTGATATGCCCAAACAGGCTGCTTGTGTGAGCTTGCCCAGTCATCAATGCCCCTGAAGCTCAAACATCCTGCCACCAGGTGGCCAGAACTGCCAGTAAGTATGTGAGCCCAGAAGTCCACCCACTCCTTCTGTCAGCTCAGTTGTCCAGGTAGTCAGCCACCAAGTGTGTGATGCAGGCTCTCGCCTACAGTCCTAGACAGGCATGGATGACTGGTATAGGCACAGGCATCCAGCTGCAGCAGGTGGACACACACTGAGCAAGGCAGGGGGCCGGCAGCCACCCCTGAGTGTCCAGTAGGAAATCGTGTCACTGTTCCCTAGAGTGCATAGGTGGGTGAGTTTTGCAGCTGGAGTATGAGCACCCAATGCTTTTGGCTGTAAGGACTGGGGGGCACTTCTTGTTCTTGGGCCCCTGTTGCAGGTGGCTAAGAGGTAGCATGGGTGGATCCACCAGTCTTTAGGCCCCTGATGTTGGTAGGTGAAAACTCTGCTTAATAGGCAGAGCAGTGTCAAATGTCATTAACCTGGTACTTCAAAATTGAAACAGTTGAAGTTAGACTTCAGGTATATAACCTGTTGTACTGTGGTAATGAGGGGTCTTCGTTGTAAGAGGGACCACCAGAAGCATCTGACTACTCCGCCATCTTGGCCCTACTTGCCATTTTTATTGTTAAATTTGGAAGAAAAAAAAACTCTTTTCTGATCATAGCTAGATAATTATGACTGAAAACTGTGGTTATGACTATTCTTATAAGTTCACATTATAAAACAGCATAATGGAAAAAATGTATCAGGTTAGAAGACTTGGGAGACTTAGGTATAAATCTTGACTCAGTTACTAATAAAACCCAACTTATTTTAAGCAAAAAAAAAAACAAAAACAAGAAAAAATCTTGTTTTTTTAAGCAGACATCATAATTAGTGTTTAAGCTCATGGACATTGGAACTAGACTGCCTGGATTCACATCCTATTCCTGCTATGTGTGATCTTTGACAAGATA
>NW_004444371.1:115249-118301 GCF_000243295.1 Trichechus manatus latirostris | reverse complement strand
CTTCATATCATCCACAGAAAGGAATAAAACTAGACAAATTGGTGAGCTTAAAGTAAAAGTAGAGGCAAAAACAAAACTATTTTACATAATTATTTTACATGCCCTGAGTCCTGGTTGTCTATAACAGCAGTTGTGAACAAGATTTTGGAAGAATACAGTCACTATATTAGGAACAATGCCCTGGTGACTCAGTGGTTAAGAGCTTGTCTGCTAACCAAAAAATCAGCAGTTCAAATCCACCAGCCACTTCTTGGATACCCTATGGGGCAGTTCCACTCTGTCCTATAGAGTCCCTATGAGTCAGAATCAACTCAACGGTAACGGTTTTATGTTGGGAACACTTCCAACACACTGTAAACACTGAAATTTACTGAATATAACTTAATGAATAAATATAAAGGGATCCCACGCCCTTCCTAGAAGAAAGCCTTCCGAACATATTCCTATTTTATTTACTTTTGCCTGATCTGTATCACATGATGGTTGCCTTAGAATAGTCTCATGTATTTATCAGGCGTTTTGTTCCTGTATTAAAAGAGCAATAACAATCGCATTAAATTTAATAAATAGGGTTACAATCCCACAGAGATCTATGTGAATTAAATCTTTAGTTTTCAGACTAGTTGAAACAATTCTCTATGGTTCAAAATTCACAATTCTCCAGTGCAATTTAACACAGGAAGTTACCGCTCAACCTTAGTTCCTGTGGTCCTCCAGTTATTCCCTGTGTACAAAAAGGGAATATGGTTGAAAAGAAACAGTAGCATGCTGTTTACCCTAACTGAGTTTTAAATACTTAACATAATAAAGGCAAATTGAGGGAGACATGCTAAATAATCAAAGGCAAAGTAGATTTCTCTCGTATTTGATGATGACGTCAACAGACAGCTTAGCTGATATTATCATTTACTGAAGAAATATTTCACTACAAGCAATATAAATTATATTCATGCTGCTTTTTTATATTTGCATTTGGTAGAAATCACAACATAACAAGAGATTATACATCATTTTATGCTGTGTGCAAATACTGGGGAAGTTACACAAAGTAACCTACCTAAAGCTTCACGCATTGGATATGCTCCCTCCTTTTTGATGTTCTGACTTGTCTCTCTGTAGAAGATATTGCTCTTCAAAACTTACATCATCTCCTACTATGTATCACTCGCCAGAAGTGTACCATTTCAACAATATTTAAGAAATAGCATTTAAATGTTCAAGGAAATAGCAGTCCATATCACACCTGGAATGAAGCCTCCTTTTCATACAGTAATTCCTTTGGATTCATGGGCATTTCAGGGCCTTTATTATCATTTCTGATTTATTATAATCGTTCCACAGGGATCTCAAATAGCAACGGATATGATAAATCATATCGCTATGATTTTAAAGTCCCTGTGAGAATGTCACCTAAAAAAATATTCCCCTGGTCTTCCCAAATCCAGGAGAGCCACCTAAATATTAACTATCTCCTTCAAGTTCTGTCTGTGCCTTCTCTTTGATGCCTTCTATAATAGAAGAAATTTTAGGAAACTGAATGAACTCACAATAACCTTATGTGTACAAATACTTTTACCTTGTGTATGACCTGCATTATCTGATAACTTTGAAGATCATATTTTAAGTATGCATTATTCTGATGATGCCTTAATATTATTTATATTTTCACACACACACACACTCATATATATGTTATTTCTGTGAAGGTTTCTACTTGACATATAAAACTGTGAAAATAATTCAAAATATCATAATGTTGAATACAGAATATATGGGAATTTTAGAACTTACCCTTACTACTCAAGATGTGTTTCTTGGTTTAACAGCATCAACATCTCCTTGGGAGTTTATGAAAAGTGCAGAATCTCAGGCCCGCTTCAAACGTATTTTATCAAGATCCCCATTGTATATACATTGCAGTGTGGAACACTTTTCTAAAATGGTACTAGAAAAAAACAAAACAGAACTTAGCCATGGGTTACAGTAAATGAAGGCACTTTGTTTTTCCTATTAATTTGACTTCTAAAAGTTATTGTATTCTTATAGTAAAATGTTATGATAAGAGATTATTCTGCAAAATTCCTGTAGGCTGATGACTAGGTTTATTTAGCCTAATAATATGGAACGTAGTGTACAGTGAGGTTGGTTGGTTGTGGGAGGGGATAGAATTGGAAAATATAAATCGTTAATGCTTTTATAACTGAATATCTGAAACGTGAATGTATTTAAATGTATATGATTTATTTATGTATTGCTTTTTAAAATGTGTACTTCTCTATCAAGCCTATGGGAACAGCCACATAATAATGCAGATAACTGAATTTTTAGGAAAAAATAGCTATTGGGATAGAGAAGCTTAAGAAAAATAGCATTACTCTATGCTCTACGGAGTAGTGAAACAAAATATCTACTAATAATACACAAAGTTTAAATTTACAAATTTTTCATAGAAACACCATTTTTTCTGTGTGTGTATTTGTATAATTTCTCTTAGGAAAATATATATATATATACTACCTAATACAAGAATTTCGCTCCCTGTTAATGCTCACAGACTGTTGATTATACCTTGAATTGCCTTCAGACCACCTTTGCAAAACAGAGAATTATAAAATGAATTTAGAAAGTGTGGCTTGCCAATCTAAATCAGGTTAGCACTGGCTATTGGTGAGGAATCAAACAAAATGTGTTGCAAACTTCACATATTTAAAATGTAACTACTAATTATAAAACTATAAATATCAGTGATTTATTGAATTTATTGCAATCAGCTGTTTTATTCCATCAACTTTAGCCTCAGAAGGTTTATTTTTATTTCCCAATTCTCACAAAATACACTTCTTCTTAGTGTTATCCAAAACCAACTGAAGTAGATGAAACTAGATTATAGGACTTTGCTATAATATAATTAAATTATAATTATCAAGTTTCCTTTTGTATATCATATTGGAAAAGGCACAATTCAGTGAAGCTAAAATATTACTTTTTTTGTCTGAACAAATAACTTTCTATAATTGACATTACAGACAAAAATAAAGACTACAAATCTATA
>NW_004444371.1:112616-114276 GCF_000243295.1 Trichechus manatus latirostris | reverse complement strand
GGGAGACATAATTCAAACCATGACATCTACCATTTTGTCACCTAATGTGATTTTTCTATATGTTGTAAATACCTACCTCTATGATGTTAATGAGGAAGGAGTAGAGGCAGTTATGTTAATGAGGCAGGACTCAATCTACAGGATTAGGCTGTATCTTGAGTCAGTCTCTTTTGAGATATAAAAGAGAGAAGTGAGCAGAGAGATATGGGGACCACATACCACCAAGAAACAAGAGCCAGGAGAATAGGGCATCCTTTGGACCTGGGGTCCCTGTGCTGAGAAGCTCCTAGACCAAAGGAAGATTGATGACATGTCCTTTCCCCCAGGGCTGACAGAGAGAGAAAGCCTACCCCTGGAGCTGGCACCCTGAATTCAGACTGTTAGTCTCCTGGACTGTGACAGAATAAATTTCTCTTTGTTGTAGACAATTTCTGTTATCTTTCTGTGGTATTTCTGTTATAGTAGCACTAGATAACTAAGACACCCTCCCTCGAAAGACAATAATGAACTGAGTTTTAAATAAAAAGAAAAACAATCTAAATCTAAATGAAAGTAGAAATGATAGAAATAGAGAGATGGAGAGAGAGAGAGAAAGACAGACAGAGAGAGAGAGACAGACAGAAAGACAGGAAGGTAGACAGACAGACAGATAGATAGATAGATAGACCAACAGATAGATAGATAGATAGGTAGGTAGGTAGGTAAACAGCAAGAGAAAGAGGAAGAGAGCCAGTGACCTAGCCCTGGTGGTACAATTGTTAAGTGCTCCACTGCTGTCTGAAAGGTCAGTGGTTTAAAACCACAAGCTTCTCCACAGGAGAAAAGTTCTTGTGATCTGCTCCTGTAAAGATTACAGCCTAGTAAACTCTATGGGACAGCTCTACTCTGTCACACGGGGTTGGTATGAATCGAAATCAAGTAGATGGCACCAAACAATAACGTATATACATGATTACTGAAGAGCAAATAAAATCAGGCAGACACTGGAGGGGATTCAAAGCATGAAAGAAGAAAAATACATTGGTTGATACTGATACTCATACATCTTTTCCCCTGAGTGCACCCATCTCTTTGCACCACAGAGGGAATCTAGGAACTCAAGCAGAAAACCATAGTCTTATTGGTTTGAGGTTTTACAAGATGGAGACTAGAGAATTTGGAAATTTGGAGGAAATATAAAAAAATGAGACAGACAAATAAAGGTGAACCCCTAAATCTGCATCTAGACTTTCCTTAAATCCTTAATTGACTTTTCACTATGCTTGTGTACGAATACAAAAAGCTCAAAGGAAAGTACTAGCTGGAAGACTGAAAGAACAGAAGAAAATTTCAGGTGCTCTTCATTTCAGGAGAGATAGCAAAGATTTCACAGCAGATTTGCCCAATACAAGGCGTCTTTTGATTTCTTGACTGTTACTTCCATGGGCATTGTATGTGGATCCCAGTAATAAGAAATCCTTTACAACTTCAATATTTTCTCTGTTTTATCATGATGTGGCTTATTGATCTGGTTGTGAGGATTTTTGTTTTCTTTATATGGAGGTGTAAGCCATACTGAAAGCTGTGGTCTTTGATCTTCATCAGTAAGTGCTTCAAGCCCTCTTCACTTTCAGCAAGCAAGGTTGTGTCATATGCATATTGCAGGTTGTTAATGAGTCTT
>NW_004444371.1:108832-111628 GCF_000243295.1 Trichechus manatus latirostris | reverse complement strand
GTTTGTCTTCTTGAGCCAACCTTTGAAATCTTCTGTTCTGCTCTTTTACTTCATCTTTTCCTCCTTTCGCTTTAGCTACTCTACATTAAAAGCAACTTTCAGAGCCTCTTCTGACATCTATTTTTGCCAACTGTGGAACAGAACATCAATTACTCATATGCAAGTTCAAGGTGATGTTGAAGAAAGTTAGAAGTCCACGAGAGCCAAAGTACAACCCTGAGTATGTCCCACCTGAATTTAGAGACCATCTCAAGAACAGATTTGACACGTTGAACACTAATGACCAAAGACCAGAGGAGTTGTGTAATGACATCAAGTATATCATACATGAAGAAAGCAAGAGGTCATTAAAAAGAAAGATAGGAGACGAATATTTTGCTAAATGTTAAGAGAAACACATACTCCTATGCTGCATGCCCAATATAAAATGCATTTTCAGGCACATAGCCTCAAATATCCATGTAAAGCAACCCTACTTGTAACATAATATTGTTCCCATTAAAACTCATCTCCTTCAAGTTGATTCCAACTTATAGCGACCCTATAGAACAGAGTAGAACTGCCCCATAGTGTTTCCAAGGAGCAGCTGATGGATTTGAACTGTTGACCTTTTGGTTAACAGCCAAGCTCTTAACCACTGCACCACCAGGGGTCCGTAATATTGTTAAAAATACCTAAATTGAAAGTTGAGTTAATACTATGTTGCCATTCAAACACAATTAGAAGTATTTAAAAACAATTGATAAAGTGAGTAGAATATAGAATGCAAACTAAATAAGATAAACAAGCTTTCAAAATTATTCACTTTAAAATTTCGTAGTACTATTTAGCCAGATATTTAGGATATTAATATAAGTGAAATGATAAAGAGACAAAAAGTCAAATAACACAATTCCTTTGAAATTATCAGATTAAAAATTTATGCACCAATACACGAGGTGTTGAGATTTACAAAATAAATAAATAACGAATAATAACTTCTCTAACTCAGAAACTACTAGGAAAAAAAGAAAGGATTATACGTTGCAAATTCGAATCTCATAATGCATCTATATATGTCCTGAAACTTTATATAAATTAAATTAATTTACTATTTTTCATAATAGATAGATAAAGAAAAATGTTAAGATGAAACATCATCTTAGCCTCCTCTTCCCCCGAAATGCATGATTTACTGACAAAATACCATGGCTTTTTTGGTGTTTTAAATGGCATGGAATGAGACAATTTTTAGAATTATGTGGATAATTAAAATTTACAAAATATAATAAGGTAAATATTATAAAGTTTAACATAATAAAAACCTTAAGTTGTTTTAGAAATGTAGTTTACCCCATTGATTATAGTAATATATTTTAGCACCAATTTCCCCAAATTATATATGTTTATATATACATACGTTGTGTTGTTACTTGTCAAGTTGGCTCGGACCCATGGTGACCTTACGTGTAACAGAAGAAAATTTTGCCTAGTACTACACTATCTTTCTGATCCTTGGTATTTTTGAGTCTATTGTTGAGTCTATTCCTCATTTTCATTGGCTTTCTACCAAATATGATGTCATTTTTTAGCATGTGGTCTTTCTTGATGATGTGTACAAAAAGTGAATCCAAGTCTCTCCACTCTCGCTTCTAAGGAAACTTCTGGTTGTATTTCTTCTGAGATTGACTTGTTCTGTCTTTTGGCAGGACGTGGTATATTTACCGATTCTTTCCTCAGCCGTGTTAAGTCTACTGATTAGTCTGTCAAAGGCATTCTTCATTTGTTTCAGTATTTTTTAATTTTTATTATTTCCTTTTGATTCTTTTAGCTTTTCCATCTCTCTGCTTATATCACCCATCTGTTCTTATATTTTGTATATATCTTTTTTGCTGGAATCCCTAGTATGTTTATCATAATTACTTTAAATTCCTAGTGTGATCATTTCAAAATCTCTGCCATACCTGAGTCTAGCTGTCTTTTCAGACTATGCTTTTTGTCTTTAAGCATGACTTGTGATTTTTTTTTTTTTTTTATCATTGTTGATAGCTGGACAGAATACATCAGATGAAAGGAACTGAGTTTCTTTCAGTGTTAATTTCTTGTATAGCCTTGTTGATTTTGATGTGGTGGTAAGCTATGGGTGGGGTGGAGAAGTATTCTATAATCCTATGATTAGGTCTCAGGTTTTTAGTGTGCTGGTACTCCTGGGTTGTGACCTTCATAAGTGATTCCCAGCTTTTTTTTTTTCCCCCCACTCCTTATGTAAAACAGGGAGGGAAGATGGGCTTGAGTTTGGACATTTCCTTTTCCCTACATCCATCACTAGGGGGTAGAGAGGGTTACATTTGGGTATTTCCCTTCCTCCAGTTTGGTTCTAATAAACTAGTTTCCCCTGAGGGCAGGCTGTTGTTATATGGAACAGAGCACTATTTCAAAATAGTTTATTTTTCTCTCTCTCTACCAGGAGCCACAGAGGATTTTTGTCTGAACTTCATAGTGGGGACTTGGTTGCGCTCCTGAAGATAAAACTCCCAAAAGTTTGTGGAGACCCTAAGACTAGGCCTCCAAGAGTTTTTTTGTTTGTTTATTTATTTATTTATTTTTATATTTTATATTTTATTGTACTTCAGGTGAAGGCTTACAGAAAAAAAAGTTTCTCATGAAACAGTAGTACACATATTTTTTTATGACATTGGTTAACAACCCCACAACATGTCAACCCTCTCCCTTCTCGACCTTTCTTTTTTGGTGAAAATATACGTAGCCAAAGATACATCATTTCAAAAATTTCTACATGCACAGTTCAGTGACATC
>NW_004444371.1:103042-107695 GCF_000243295.1 Trichechus manatus latirostris | reverse complement strand
TGATGGGCATCTAGGTTGTTTCCATCGTTTTGCTATTGTGAACAATGCTGCCATGAACATAGGTGTCCAAGAGTTTTTAATCTTTCACACTAGTCCAACTCCAGCAAATTGTCAATAACCCTTTAAATATTCCTACAGGGTAGAGAGTCCTACAGCGACATTTTCTGCTCCTGGTAAGAGATGATACTATCCATCAGCCTGTCTCTTCAGTTTTGAGGTGACAGTTTGCGCTGTGAATTCAATTCTCTTCTACTTCTAAGAAAAGTTTCAGTTTTTCATCTTTTTATTGTTGTGAGGACAGGAGGGATGACTAACTAGCTTTTTACATGTCAGACTGGAAACCATTAGTCAACATTTCTTTTTTTTTTTAATTGGAAAGAAAATAAGTTTCATTGATGTTACAGGAACTGTCTCTGTCTGGGATCCTACACAAAACATTAATTGAGAGGATTAATACATTCAAATATTGCAAAAGTAGGGATAAATGATCAATATTTTCTATAACTAGATCATCAAATACTAGACAAATCATAATCAATGCACAAACTATTGGAATTGTCAGTAGATTTTTACTAATTTCCTAGGAAAAAAAATCAGAGGAATGGATAACTTAAAAATGAGATAATGTACCCAATATTATGTACTGATTAGGATATAGGGAAACTGAATCCTCATGTAATGCTGATGTAGGTACAGACTGTTGCAGACTGGAGAACAACCTAATAGTTCTTATTGATATAAAACATGTTATGCCTTATGAGTCCACTGCTCAATGTTTACCTAGAGTAATTCTTACATAAGGGGATCTATTGGGAGCAATGAAGCATATATGAGTTTATTCATGATGTTATCATGATGAGAAGTTGTAATTCACCTGAATACCTATCATTGGGAAAGGGTAGGTAGAAAGTGCAGGGTATATACTGTGAAGAAGTTAGAAGCAAGTAACTAGATATGCATACAGAAACATGGAGTGATCATAAAGTCAGTGTTGAGTGACTATAAAGTTAAAAAACTAAAGGTATTTTGTAGCTTGATAATAGTTCATTGAAGACACACTGACAAGCAACATACATATTTTACAAAGATATTTACTTTTTCAAGGGCATATATCAAATGTATTGTAGTAAATCTCTATGTGGAAGAGTGTAGAAATAAGTAAAAAATAAAATAAAATAATAAGGTAAAATGGGCCTGAATACAATTATTGTGCCCTGTGGCCTGAGGAGTAGGATTAACTCTTTCAACATTGGAGGATAAAATAAAATCAATGGCATTTTTCAAATGAAAAATAAACTATTTTCCCTATATACTAACCCTGTGTTTAGCACCTAACCCTTATGACAATACTATGAAAAAAACAAAAACTTATTGCCATGAAGTCAATTCTGTCTCATGGCAACCACAAGTATTTCAGAGTATAGCTGCTCCATAGGGTTTTCTTGGCTGTAATCTTTATAGGAGCAGATTAGCAGATCTTTCTTCTACAGCACCACTAGCTGGGTTTGAACCTCCAAACTTTAGGTTAGAAGTCTAGCGCAAACTGCTTGCACGACCCAGGAGCCTTCACAGTACTATAAGATAGTTATTATACATAATCTCACAGGATGTTAAATTTGTAAACATTTATTTATGTTAGCAAATGTAATCAAGATTTTAACAAACTAAGAACTGTTAAATAATGTAATGTAAATATAAGTAAATTCTATAAATTTACTAATTTTTTCTTGATATATCCCTATTTTTGGTATTTAACTATTCCCTGGTAGTGCAGTGGTTAAAGAGCTCAGCTACTAACCAAAAGTTCAGTGGTTTGAACCTACCAGCTGCTCTGCAAGAGAAAGATGTGGCAGTCTGCTTCAGTAAAGATTTACAGCCTTGAAAATGCTATCGGGCAGTTCTACTCTGTCCTATAATGTTGCTATGAATTGGAATCAACTTGATCGCAGTAGGTTACTTGAGTTGGGTATTACTTGGGCACATGTTGGTAATTTCAATGTTAAATCAGCTAGTTCTACCTATTCTTGGTTCCATCATAAAATTTGATAAATATGACTTTATAGAAGAAAAGAAAATATTCCCTTTTTGAGGGTAAACATTTTCTCAATAATGTCATTTTGGAAGCAGGCTATATTAGGTAAGGTACAAGTACTGTGAGGCTGTAGGCTAGAAAGAGCTAAACTAATGACTTAAATGACCGACACCATTAAGAACTTCTACTATGTTTTCTTATTCAGACTATCATGAAGTTGCTTTATACTGCAGACTTTCTTCACTTTGCAGTGCCCTGCATGGGAAAAATCAGCTGAGTTCCGAAAGCCTGGTACTAAACAGAACAATCCCCCTATAGCATTTGCTGGCTGGGGATTCAATACTACATTTTCAAATAGTATTTCAATTTCCATGTATAAAAAACTATAATGATAAATCTAATTCTAATGTTTATGGATAGATACAGATATATATAGATATATAGAGATTATTTTCAATATATGTTAAAATATATTTTTACATAGTATTCAAATATATTGAAAGGAATGAGTATCTGCTATTGATATACCATTATGTGAATTTATGTAATTACTTTGAATATAATACTTTAAACGAACATATACAAAGTATTGTATTTATTCTTTTTTTTTATTTTCTGATAAAATATTTCAAGCAGTGCCACATTAACCTCGCCCATAGAGCACATACTGCAAGGCATATAGTCCTTAAATATCCTACAATACTAGGGTAATAATAAACCTATACCAATGCAAGATGCTAAAGTTATAATAAATATACTAAAACGTGTTTAAAATACTTAAAATTTAAACAATAGCATTATCTGTATTATTCAAATCAGTAACACAAACCAAGAAAGTTGAGCAGATCAAATTACTTTTCTAAATATTTTACATTTTGTAGCAATTCACAAGAATAACAGCCTTTCCAATGTACTAAAAAAAGTATCATTAAATTTATAAATATCCTTAATTATTTTTTAAATTACTGTGAAATCTCAGTTTGCATTTCAACATGTAAAGAGCTTGAAAGTCATCACTTTCATCCTCACAGGGAAGAAGCTGAACAAACTGAAAAACAACTCTTTTTAGATTCATCAGAGAATTGAAGTCACAGCGAAAGCTGCTGCACCAAAAACTAGAGAGTCAGATGGATACAGAGAATCACAGTTTACCGGGAGTAGAAGCCCAGGAGTAGAAGCCCGCCTGTGGAGCCAGTATCAGTAGGAACACTTAAACTTTAATTGCTGAACAGCTGCAGACTCAATGTGGAATTGCTTGAGAGTTAAAAACTTTGTGAGACCTAGTCTTAGAGAGGCACAGTCTTAGAAGACACAAGGTGTTTGTTAATTAATAGCTTTTCACCCAACAGAAGTGCCCTATTTTCATGGAAAGCAGTCATTTTAGTTTTTCACAGAAAATTTCTGACCTGATTACAATTCTATACTTGCCAAATATTGTGAAGTTATGTCAGTGGTAATCACCTTAAAGAATCTTTCTATCCAGTTCTTTTTCTAAAAATGTTTTACCTATTTAATGTTTTTTGAATATGCAGTGTTGGGAGAACAACTTACAGAATGCCTTTAATGGCCTTTCCAGCCAGTTTTCAAGAAAATGGAAAATTCAGCAAACGTAATCTGAACGTGGATACATTTTATTTTGCAAGCTATTTTATGAGTTGTTTTGGTCTGGGCTCTCTAGAAGAGCAGAACCAATGAAACATACATGTAAATATATAGAGAGAGACTTACTTCAAGGAAATGTCTCATGCAATTGTGAGGGCTGACGAGTCTCAAATCTGTGGATCAGGTGGCAGGCTGGAGACTTCTGCTGACTCATGGGATTATAGGGGCTGGCGAATCCAAAATCTGCAGGTCAAGCGGCAAGCTGGAGAATTCTACTAGCTCATGGGGCTGTGGGGGCAGGTGAATCCAAAATCTGCCAGTCAGACTTCTGTAGCTTATTTCCCAAGTCAGGTGACAGGAAGAGTACAGGGTTGAGAGAGAGTGAGCTTTGCCAGAACATCCTTTATATACTGGAGGCAGGTCACACTCCCAGGGAAGCTCCTCTTTCAATTGATTGGCTGATCACATCAGATCACATCATGGAAAGTGATTACATTATATTCTATTCTATTAATTTCATGATGGAACAATTTTTTCTTTTGAATTTTTTGTTGATACTATGTGTTGTCAGTAATGGAAGGCATGCTGTATCAAGGACCCAGTCTGAATTTTTATTATGAAATATGGATTTTGATACACAATTATGTGGGTCACATATGCTCTAGTGAACTCTGGGTATATGAAAGATTGGTGATATGAAGCAAGGATAAAATCATTTTATCTCAACAATTTTATTTTATTTTATTTGGTGGAAGTTTTCAAAACATGGGGTAATACGTAAAGACACCTGACAATGGCCACACAGAAATGTTCAAGTCTCCTTCCTAGTGCTGCATCTCTACTTCACCTTCTAGATCCCTGAAAAATTCTTTCCAGCCTGTAGGAGCCTTACTTCATCTGGCACTCCACTTACTCCTGGCTTGTTCCTCTCCAGAAAGGAGGATCTTCCTATTCTCTTCCTTTTCTGGCTCATGAGAGTGAGCCTGAAGGGTAGTTAGTCACATCTGCCCCCGTGGTTA
>NW_004444371.1:95840-102942 GCF_000243295.1 Trichechus manatus latirostris | reverse complement strand
TTTTCTTCTTCATATAGTCCAGCTTCTTAGATTATTGGCTCAGCATACAGATGTAATGAGTATGATGAAAGGAAACAAACCTGACACACAACTTTCCTGATTTTAAACCATGTAATATCCCCTTGATCTGTTTGAATGACTTACTCTTGGACTATGTACAGGTTCCTCATGAGCACCAATTAAGTGTTCTGAAATTCCCATTCTTTGCAATGTTATCCATAATTTGTTATGATCCACACAGTCAAATGCCTTTGCCTAGTCAATAAAACACAGGTAAACATCTTTCTGGTATTCTCTGCTTTCAGCTAATATCCATCTGACATCAGCAATGGTATCCCTTGTTCCATGTCCTCTTCTGAATCCTGCTTGAATTTCTGACAATTCCTGTCAATGTACTAATGTAACCATTTTTGAATTATATCTAGCAAAATTTTACTTGTGTACGATATTAATGATATTGTTCAATACTTTCTACTTTCTGTTGGATCACCTTTCTTTGGAATGGGCACAAATATGGATCTCTTCCAGTCAGTTGACCAGGTAGCTGTCTTCCAAATTTCTTGGCTGAGACAACTGAGCACCTCAAGCACTGTATCCGTTTGTTGAAACATCTCAACTCGTATTCTGTAACCCCTTGAACCTTGTTTTTCTCCAATGTCTTCAAGCAGCTTGGACTTCTTCCTTCAATACCAACAGTTCTTGATCATATGTTACCTCCTGAAATGGTTGAATGTTGACCAGTTCTTTTTAGTACAGTGTCTCTGTGTATTCCTTTCTCTTCCTTTGATGCTTCCTGAGTCGTTCAATGTTTTTCCCATAGAATCCTTCAAAATTGCAACTTGAGCCTTGAGTTTTTTCCTCACAATTCTTTCAGCTTGAGAAATGCCAAGCATAATCTTCCTTTTTGGTTTTCTAACTCTAGGACTTTGCACATTTCATTAAATACTATATGTTGTCTTCTCGAGTCGCCCTTTGAAAACTTCTGTTTAGCTCTTTTACTTTGTCACTTCTGTCATTTGCTTTAGATCCTCTAAGCTCAAGAACAAGTTTAAGAGTCTCTTCTGACATCCATTTTGGTCTTGTCTTTCTTTCCTGTCTTTTTACTGACCTTTTGCTGTCTTCATGTATAATGTCCTTGATGTCATCCCACGACTTGTCTCATCTTTGGTCATTGGTGTTCAATGTGTCAAATCTGTTCTTGAAATGGTCTCCAGATTCAGGTGGGACATACTCAAGGTTGTATTTTGGCTCTCGTGGACTTGTTTAAATTTTCTTCAGTTACAACTTTAACTTATGTATGAGCAATTGTTGCTGTGTTCTGCAGTCAGCCCCTGGCCTCGTTCTGAATGATGATATTGAGCATTTCCATTGTCTCTTTCCACAGTTGTAGTCGATTTGATTCCCGTGTTTTCTGTACAGTGAGTTCCATGTGTATAGTTGCTGCTTATGTTGTTGAAGAAAGGTATTTGCAGTGTGTAAGTCGTTGTCTTGCAAAATTCTATCATGCCATCTCAAGTAGCGTTTCAATCACCAAGGGCATGTTTTCCAATTACCAGTCCTTCTTCTTTGTTTCTAAGTTTTGCATTCCAGTAACTAGTAATTATCAATGTATCGTGATTGCATGTTTGATCAATTTCAGACTGCGGAAGTTGGTAAAAATTTTCAGTTTCCTCACCTTTAGCATTAGTGGTTGGTGTGTAAATTTGAATAATAGTCATTAACTGGTCTTCCTTGCATTAACTGGTGCATGGACATTATTCTATCACTGACAGGTTTATATTTTAGGATAGATCTTGAAATGTTCTTTCTGACTATGAATGCAACACCATTCCTCCTCAATTTGTCATTCCCGGCATAGTAGACTGATTATCTGATTCAAAATGGCCGATACCACTCCATTTCAGCTCACTAATGCCTAAGATATTGATATTTATGTGTTCCATTTCATTTTTGATGAATTCCAATTTTCCTGATTTCATATTTTGTACATTCCACATTCCAATTATTAATGGATGTTTGTAGCTGTTTCTTCTCATTTTGAATTGTGCAGCCTCAGCAAATGAAGGTCCCAAAAGCTAAAATGCCAAACATGTCATTAAGGTCGACTCTACTTTGAGGAGGCAGCTCTTCCCCAGTCGTATTTTGAACGTCTTTCAAACTGAGGGGCTCCACTTCTGGCACTATATCAGATAACATTCCATTGCTATTCAAAAGGTTTTCACTGGCCAGTTTTTTCAGAATTTGGCCACCAGGTCCTTCTTCCTAGTCTGTCTTAGTCTGGAAGCTCCGCTGAAACCTGTCTGCCATGGTTTTTGAAATATTGGTGGCATAGCTTCCAGTATCACAGCAACACACAAGCCACCACGGTACGACTGTCAGACGTGTGGTGGTCCAAAAGTATAAGTACCATCAAACAATACTCTCTCTTAATGATAATGATAGTGATAAAACAGTATAATAAAAACACTGTGTATCTATTTATTATTTTTCAGTTCTCAAAGACAAGTATGTTGCACTTTTACTTTCTACTTTGACACATAATAAACTGAAGTTATCAATTAATTCAAATGTGTTAATGTTCTTCAATTCCAACTCATGGTGACCCCAGGTGTGTCAGAGTAGAACTGTGCTCCATATGGTTTTCAGTGGCTGATTTTTCTGAAGCTGTCTTCTTCTGAGGAGCTTCTGGGTGGATTCAAGCCTCCAACCTTTCAGTTAGCAGCTGAGTGTGTTAACTATTTGCACTACCCAGGGACTCCTTAGAGGTCTTTAGTCTTTTGCATGAAAGGGCTAGATTTTTGTATATACATACACACACAGAAATGATCTGTAGATGTAATATCTCCCCTGGTCTTTACATTCATTTTGAGAGAGAGGGAAAAAAAAAAAGGCAAGGTAAATTTCAGTTAGAATGAGAGCAATGTATACACAGTTCCTTCAACACAGAACGGTCTTTCATTTGGGAATATCTCATGACATCTAATACCTTGTCCAATGGCAGTTATCAAGGAATTTCGTTGAATTGCACCAAGTCTGTTGCGATTTTTTCCCCTCCAATTTTCTCAGTATTAGGATTCATCAGATAAATTATCTGCACAAATGAATTGTTTGCATTCCAGCTAGATATATAGGTATCATTTAGGCATTGCCAGTATATTACCACTTTCTCTTAAATTAATTTTGCTTTACTTCCTTTTCCAAAACAATACTTGTTGCCTTAAATAATATTCTGAAAACTATCTAATATTTGAAAATTGACCTGAGGTATTTTAAAGACAGTTTTCTTATAGATACAAAACTTCTCAGCTATAGTGTTATGGGATATATTTTTCCATGATAGTTCAACTGTGTTGGATATTATATATTTCTAACTGTTGTGAGGAGCCCTGGTGGTGCAGTGATTAAGAGCTACAGCTGCCACCAGCCACTCCTTGGAAACCCTATGGGACAGTTCTATTCTGCTCTATCGGGTAGCTCCGAGTCAGAATTGACTCGACAGCACACAACAACAACTGTAGTTAAATAAAAAAGTTCAGTATTCAAATCCATATAGAATTTAAGGGAATACAAATCTGCGTTAACAAGTGAATACATTTATTTTGAAGTTGAAAATAACAATGGAAAGCCTTTTCATTTTGCCTAACCTGGTGGAATGTGCTATTTCTAAGTTCAAAGTCTGTTAGACAGTCTTAATACAGGTATGAAGGAGTCTCTGAGCTGCTGTTTTTATTTCAAGTTCACATATAAGGCTCCAGTGGAGTTTTCATTGTCCCAATTCTTCCCTTTTTTGTTTGTTTACCTTTTCTTGGGGACATTTTTGAGGACAGTCATTGGCAGAAGTGGGAAAGCAGACATGCACCTCTCAAATGAACCCCAAAGGAAGCAAGTTCGTTGACTTTTAGAATATGTTTTATGATCAGAAATCCACTTTCTCCAGAGTAAAACATTCTGCACTTGATAGATTTCTAATATGTTTACACAAAGCACATGTAACAAGAATTCAGACTTCACCAGGATTCCTTAGTTAATGAATCCTCTGAATGTGTAACTCCTTTATGAGGAAGTTAACTATTTTAAACAAAGGGATTACTCACATACCTTGGAAAGAAATGTTTGCCTGTTTGATATTCTGAATAATTGTTAGCAACATTTAAGTTCTTCTGTTCCCCTAAACCTTTAAACACAAGTACAGACACATATGCACACATGTGCAGTGCTCACAAATATACCTTATTTTTAAGCAAATAACATGAGCCTTCTCTGTTTGTTTGCCAACTGCACCCTCCCCCAGAAAGGTATTTTCATAAGCACTTCTACACCAATCGTTTTTTACGTATGGTTGTAAAAATATTAGCATAGTGTGCTTATGAAAATACTTCATGGGGGGAGGGTGCGGTTAGCAAGCAAACTTAGAAGATTTGAGTTACTTCTGTAAAAATACAGTATACATATACATATAAACATGTACACATGACAATTTCAGCCCTGGTGGTGCAGTGGCTAAGAGCTTGGCTGCAAACCAAAAGGTTGGCAGTTTGAATCCACTAGCCGATCCTTGGAAACCCTATGTAGTGGTTCTACTCTGTCCCATAGGGTCACTATGAGTTGGAATCGACTCGACAGCAACAGCAGTGGGTTTGGTTTTATGTTTTGTTTTGTTTTTAGGTCCTGGGAGTCACATAGAAACGATAATGAGAAATTTGTTTCACTTAGACAATTCTATTTAAACTTTATCATCTTAAGCTCAACACAAAGATAGAACACTCACAATGATGTACTGCATGTATGTTGATTCTTTCTTCAGTATCAAATTAAATCAGTCTACCTCCATAAATAGCACATATCCCACAAAAGGAGTAATTTATAAGATGTTCAAAAGGATAGTCATCTATATTTCTCCCTTGAAGGGCATCATATTTAAATCCACATCTTTATCTTAGAATTTTTTTTTTTTTAATTCTCTGATCTTCAAAAATATCAGTTAGGGAGCAGAGGAGCAAGTGTCTGTCATTTCTGACTTAATGCACAGAACCATCTCTCCTTTCTCCCTAATGCCCATCATCTGTAGACCAAGGATCCCAGGACACTTATGCTTGTGTTACATAAATTTGGATAATTACATCTTTAAATCTATTATCAATGTGTACTATGAACCGAGAAAAAGAAAATACATAGTAAGGAGGGTTAATTTATTTTACTATAAATAAGTATTGTAGCCAACATAGCAAAAGTACCCAAAAGGGGCTGATTAAAAACAAAATGGAAATTAAAAACAGCCTTATTAAGCCTTTGGTAATGTCCTCCTCATTGTACATCCCTCCAGGTATGTTGCAAAAAAAGTGGGTAGAATGAGAACATTCAAAAGTCTTCTACAATGCAGGCCACTTTTGACTTTAGAACTTAGAGCAATATTAGTCCACTGAAACAAAGATAAATCCCAAAAACCAGTTGCCATGGAGTCAGTTCTGACTCATGGTGACCCCATGTGTGTCAGAGTAAAATTGTGATTTTTCAATGTGTTTCAATTGTGTTTTCAATGGCTGATTTTTTGGAAGTAGATCACCAGGTCTTTGTTCGAGGTGCCTTTGGGTGGACTTGAACTTCCAACTTTTTGGTTAGCAGCTGAGCGAGATAACTGTTTGTACTACCCAGTGACTCCAAAACAAAGAAAAACCAAAAAAAAAACCTATTGCCTTTGAGTTGATTCCAACTCATAGCGACCCTATAGGACAGAGAGGAACTGCCTAATCCTGTGTCATCTTCACAATCGTTGTTATGCTTGAGCCCATTGTTGCAGCCACTTTGTCAATCCATCTCATTGAGGGTCTTCATCTATTTCTATAACCCTCTACTCTACCAAGCATGATGTCCTTCTCTAGGGACTGATTCCTCCTGACAGCATGTCCAAAATACGTGAGACATAGTCTCATCATCCTTGCTGCTAAGGAGCATTCTGGCTGTATTTCTTCCAAGACATATTTGTTTGTTCTTTTGGCAGTCCATGGTATATTCAATATTCTTCACCAACACCATAACTGAAAGGTGTCAATTCTTCTTTGGACTTCCTTTCTCATGGTCCAGCTTTCGCATGCGTATGAGGTGATTGAAAACACCACAGCTTGGGTCAGGAGCAGCTTAGTCTTCAAGATGACACCTTTGCTTTTTAACACTTTAAAGAGGTCTTCTGTAGCAGATTTGCCCAATACAAAGAGTCCTTTGATTTCTCGACTGCATCTTCCATGGGAGTTGATTGTGGATCCAAGTAAAATGAAATCCTTGACAACTTCAATCTTTTCTATATTTATCATGACGTTGTTTATTAGTCCATTTTTGAGGATTTTTGTTTTCTTTTATGTTGAGGTGCAATCCGTACGGAAAGCTGTAGTCTTTGATCTTCATCATTAAGTGCTTCAAGTCCTCTTCACTGTCAGCAATCAAGGTTGTATCATCTGCATAACAGTTTTTTAATGAATCTTCCTCCAATCCTGATACTGCATTGTTCTTCATATAGTCCAGCTTCTTGGATTATTTGCTCAGTATACAGATGCAATAATTATGGTGAAAGGATACAACCTTGATGCACAGCTTTCCTGACTTTAAACTATGCAGTAACATGCAAGCCCCCACAGTATAAGAAACTGAAAGACTTGCGGGGATTATTTATCCTAGTAGTTTAAAAATAGTTTTTTGGATACACCATCTACACAATCATGTTTGTTTGTTTGTTTGTTTTCTTTGGTAATAACACCAGTTTTACCGCTTTCTTTCCAACATTTAGGCTTTTTATTTTTTCTTTTTCTTGACTTCTTATAATAGCTTGAACTTTCAGTACAAGGTTTAATAGAAGTGGTACCAGCACACATCCTGACATTGTCAACATGTAATATGTTAGCTGATTTTTTTTTTCCCCGTAGATATCCTTTATCAGCTAAAGGATGCTCCCTTCATGATCAGTCAACATCCATCCAGGATGCAGAAAACACATCAATTATTTTAACTGTGAGGTATGGGTCTTGTTTCAGTTTTTTGCAGATGGATATCCAGTTATGCCAGCACCATTTGTTAAAGAGACTGTCTTTTCCTCAATTAAAGGACTTCAGGC
>NW_004444371.1:94735-95740 GCF_000243295.1 Trichechus manatus latirostris | reverse complement strand
CACCATGCATTAAAGTAGGAAAACAACTTCCCAAGAAATCTGAGAGGTGGCAAATGTAAGCAGGCAAATGCATATCCCATTATTCATGAAAGGGAAGAGCAACCATTCCAATGTCTGCCACAACCACTAAGAATTACATCCTAGCCAAGTTGACACATAACATCAAACATCACAAAGGTATTACTAAAACTCTTAAACATACTTTAAGTCATATCTAGTATGGGTTGTAATGAAGCTTGCAGATTAAGCATTACCCCCTGGAACAAATTAGACACTCTTTTGTTAATGTCAAAAATCTCAGAGGGTGAAAATAAAAAACAAAATATAACAAACAAACAAAAACCCCTCAAACACTACAACAGTGTAATAATAAAAAATCAACATGAAGACTAAACAAAGAGACAGGGAAGTTGGGAATTAGTTTAAATTAAAGTTGGCAGGATATGAGTAGTATGTAAGAGACAATTTATTTTCAATATGTGTATTTGTGCTTATTATGGAATGAATTATTACAGATATGATGAAACTAATTTTCCTTAAATTACCTAGAGATAGGCTGAAAATAATATTCATCAACCCAAAAGGCCACTTTTGAGCATGAAAAGGGGCATTGTAAATAATTACAGTGGGATAACTTGTATAAAAATAAACTGAATAAACCTGGACCTGTGATCACCCTACTTACATAAAAGTTAGGGTCTATATCTGGAGTCTCTTTGTGCTGAATGGTTGTAGAATCTGGAGTACACCACACCAGGAATCTTTATATTTCTAGCAAATACAGAAGAACTATTTTTCTCTGTAATCTACTCCTCATAAAAATAATTCCATTACAAACTCCCAGCATGTTCCAAAGATTAGGCCTTCAGGGTCCTTACTGTGGGTTACAGAACAAGACAACTATTTCATATCCATACAGCGTCCTATATACTGGAGCAGAGGAGGAATATTTTACCACTTTGTTATATGAATTTATTGTTTGAGTAACTAAGAGGGAGCTTATAC
>NW_004444371.1:85395-86327 GCF_000243295.1 Trichechus manatus latirostris | reverse complement strand
ATGGTGACTTTCTTTTGGAATTTACCTTATGTGGGGTTCGATGAGCATCTTGGATAGATATCTTCTCATCTTTCAAGATATCAGGGAATTTTTCTGCCAACAAATCTTCAACAATTCTCTCTGTATTTTCTGTTATCCCCCCTGTTCTGGTACTCCAATCACTCATAGGTTATTCCTCTTGATAGAATCCCACATAATTCTTAGAGTTTCTTCTTCTTTTTTAATCCTTTTATCTGATTTTTTCTCAAATAAGTTGGTGTCAAGTGCTTTATCTTCAATCTCACTATTTCTGACTTCTATTGCCTCAATTCTTCTCCTTGATTTTCTATTGAGTTGTCTAATTCTGAAATTTTATTGTTGATCTTCTGGATTTCTGATTGCTGTCTCCCTATGAATTCTTTAAGCTTGTTAAATTTGTCATTATGCTGTTCTTTAATCTTTTTAAGTTTCTCAGTTGCTTGGTCTGCATTTTGCCTGATCTCCTTCCTGATTTTTTGAGGAGTTCTGTATATTAATCTTTTGTATTCTGCCTCTGGTAATTCTTTATTAGATTCTTTATTTTGGGAGCTTGCTGAAGCCATCATGGACTGCCTCTTGATGTGATTTGATATTGACTGTTGTCTCTGAGCCATCAATAAGTTATTTTATTTATTTATTGTATGGTTTCTTACTGTGTCTTAGCTTCTTGTTGTTTTGATATTCCCAAATAGGCTGCTGATGTGAGCTAGTTTGAATATTGGCACCCTTGAATCTCTAATGTCCTGTCACCAGGTGGTTAGATCTGTTACTAGATATGTGAGCTCAGGGGTCTGCCCACTCCTCCTGTACGGTTTCAGCTCAGGTGACCAGGTAGAGAGCCACCATGTGTGTGGTGCAGGCTCTCACTTACAGTCCTAGACAGGCATGGGTGATTGGTGTAGGCACAGACATCT
>NW_004444371.1:81552-83122 GCF_000243295.1 Trichechus manatus latirostris | reverse complement strand
TTTTTTGTTTGAGTTGTTTGTCTTTTTATTGTTAAGTTGTTGAAGTTTTATATATATGTTTGTTATTAGATTCTTATTGGATATATCGTTTCTGAAGATATTCTCCCAGTCAGTATCTTATCTTTTCAGTTTTTGGGTAAAGTCTTTTGATGAACACAAGTTTTTAATTTTAATGAGGTCTTATTTATTCATTTTGTCTTTTTCTGTTTCTGCTTTTGTTATTATATTAGACAATTCATGTTAAAAGGTAGGCCTTACAACCTTGCCCCTGCATTTTCTTCCAAGAATTTTACGGCTTTAGTTTTCACATTTAGATCTTTAAACCATTTTGAATTTGTTTTTATGTCTGATGTGTGGCATGGATACTATTTCATTTCTCTGCATGTAGAAATCCAATTTTCCCAACATCATTTATTGAAGAGACTCTTCTTTCCCCGTTAAATGTACTTAGAACCCTTGAGGACAAGTTCTTATTAATGGAATGCAATAATCAATCTGCAGTTAAATTTTCATTTTAGATATTGAATTTTTAAGTTCTATAATTTCAATTTAGTTATTTTTATCATTTCTAAATCTTTAGTGAGATTCTCAGTCTTTTACTTGTTATGTCTCTTTTCTTCTAAGTACATGAAAATATTTATAGTAGGTGTTTTGTTATACTTATCTTTAAATTTTGAAATCTATGTCATCTCTTAATTTGTTACAACTGTTTTTTTCTCCTGCATATGGGTTATATTACCCTGCTTCCTTACAAGTCCAGTAATTTTCATTCTATCTTGACCAAGGCAGATGTTATTCTTTATTTTGTTGCCTGCATGTAAGTTGAGTTGGCCTTTGTTTTGGCAGACAGGTAGATCAACTTGATTCTGTTAAGCTTTGGTTTCAGATGTCATGCAAGATACAGTACATTCCTTACCCAAGGGCTAGAGTGGTCCCACTCCTAAGATAGCTTTCTAAGGTCACAACCAAACACATGTGTGCTCAATGAGATTTAACCACTTTGGCTAGTCACAGCTCCAAATTCTTCCAACAATGCAAGAACACCAGAATTTGCAGCCTTGTTCTCTATTTGCATTTTTCTGCCTAACCTCACCGAGTCTCACCCTCTGCAAGCACAGGTTAGTGTACAGCCAAAGCCTTAAGAGGAAACTGGGCAGTCTTCTGGATCTACCTGTCTGTGTAACTCTTTTGTTGCCGGTTTCCTGCCCTGCTAGTTTCCATCTCCTTCAGCAACCCCAGCCCCCTATCCTTATTTCTTCCATTTAGGTTCCAATTCCCTGAATCACAGATTGGATAATGACCTTCAGAGAAAGTCAGGGTGGATATGGAAGTCATCCTATGTGTTCTTTATCTCAGGGCTTCAAACTCTTCTTTTTTTTCAATATCTCAAGCTTCTCACAAGAATCTCTGTGATTCTTCCAATACAGTTCATGATGTCCATGCCTGTTGAACAGTTGCTTCATATATGCTTACTGTGTTCTTAGTCGTTTTTACCAGTAAGTCTAACGCCTGTCACTATGTGAAAACTCTGTTTCAAAGTCCCTCCTTTTTATGCCCTCTTGTTTAGTTT
>NW_004444371.1:78222-80301 GCF_000243295.1 Trichechus manatus latirostris | reverse complement strand
CAGCTGGACTACAATGTAGTTTAATGTCATATATCTATCTTAATTAATGGAAATAGTGATGAGGTTCAGAAATCTTAGAACTGGAATTCCATGTCCTAGCCTTCCCAGTAATCATTCCATGTGTTATTCTAAGTTTCACCAAATAAGCTGGGGAAGAATAAATGATATTTTTTGAGTTTTTTATCAATGACATGAGGAAGACTAAGTCAAAAAGTATGTTGATATCCATTTGTATTTTCATTGTTATTTTATATAGACTTATTAATGGCTAATATGGTTTACTAGGCTTTCCTCTCCTATATGTAAGTTTTCTGAGGATACATTTGTGTCTCATAGCTGAACCCCTTATGTAAAAGAAGTATGGAAACTCCATAAAAACGTTTGGAAGAAAATTGAACTGTGGAGAAGTCCCAGTCAGTGGTATAATATATGTGCAGACTTAAAGTTATGAATGTATTTGCATATTTAAGGAAGTTTAAATCAATTCTTTTTATACATACCTGTCAAGATTTGGGCTTAAGGTTTCTAAAACATGGTACAAGAAATGCACTCCATGTAGCCCTTGTAATACAGGTTGTTGTTCCCGTCTTAGTAATGATGTAATGAATCATATTCATAATAAATTATTACAATGGCTTTCTCTGGTGGAATTCAGGTTCACACTTTCCTTTAACATTTAGTTCTATAATCAGGCTATAGATTCATGGGCAGAGAAGCCACTTATATGGCTAGGGTTTTAGTTCTCCATGTGACCTGAGGGCAGATGTAAACAAATATAGAAGCTAAGGAAAAGTATGTTTTTGAATGTGAAAATTGTTCCAAAAATCTTTCTCCAAATTGGAAAACTAAAATGTTCACAGAGATAATTTTCCATTCTTTAGCATCCTCATACATAAAATGATAGGACTGATTATGATTATCTTAACTTTTCTACAGCTGAAATGTTCCATAATTTTCTGAAAAAATTAATTATACAAAATTGAAATTCTCCTTACTGAGACTTAAGCTTTCTCTAAAAAGAGTTTTATTTCAAACATTATATTACTAACAGAGATTGAAGGTCTCTTTTCCAAGGATCTTAAAAATGAGAATGAATACTTGTCATTCTGGAATTTTTCAAATGCAACTGCCATGTTCTACTTGTATTACATGTAAAAACCCCACATATGTAAGATACAAAAAAAAAAAAATCGAACTTATTGCTGTCGAGTTGATTTCAACTCATAGCAATGCTATAAAACCAAGTAGAACTACCTCATAGGGTTTTCAAGGCTATAAGTCTTTATGCAAGCAGACTACCACATCTTTCTCCTGCATCTAAGATTCAGTCCCTTACATATTGAAGAGAAACATAATTTACCAGCCTATATTAAGGGATTTTCTTCAGGTTGTGTATTAGTTTTCTATTGCTGCTGTAAGAAATTATCACAAATGTAGCAACTTAAAACAATGTAAACTTATTATATTATACCTGTGAAAGTCAAAAGTCAAGGTCAAAAATCAGACATGGCTCTCACTGGGATAGTATCAAGGTGTTGGCTCCCTGTGTTATTTTCATGCTTTCTTGGGGAGGAGGATCTGTCTTCTTGCTCTTTCAAGTTGTTGGTTAAATTCAGTTCTTTGACATTGTACAACGGAGGTCCCTGTTTCCTTGATAACTGTCAACTGAGGACCATTCCCATCATTTAGAGGCTACCAGATTCCTTGGATGGTGGCTCCTTTCTTCCATCTTGAAATCTAATAAAGTCTGGTCAAGTCACTTTCAAGCTTTGAATCTCTCCTGCCTCTTGTTCAGTCATAACTCTTCTTCTCTTTTCTCAAGTCTAGATGGGAAAAGATCTCCCATTTTAAGAACTCATGAGATTAGGTCCACTTAGACAATCCAGGAAAAACTCTCCGTCTCCAAATCTCATGCTTAATCACATCTGCAAAGCTCCTATTGCAGTATAACATAACATATTCATAGGTTACAGGGATTAGGCTGTGGACATCTTTGGAAAGACATTATTCTGCCTCTGCACTCTGAGGCTCTTTCACTTCTAAAAGCTAAGATGGTACAATACCACTTTCTTAATAATC
>NW_004444371.1:75637-77075 GCF_000243295.1 Trichechus manatus latirostris | reverse complement strand
CTTGAATTTTGGCAGTTCCATGTCGATGTGCTGCTGCAACCAGTTTTGAATGCTCTTCAGCAAAATTTTACTTGCGTGTGATATTAATGATTTTGTTTGATAATTTCCGCAATCTGTTGGATCACCTTTCTTTGAAATGGGCACAAATATGGATCTCTTCCAGTCTGTTGGCCAGGTAGCTGTTTCCAAATTTCTTGGCAGAGACAAGTGAGCGCTTTCAGTATTCATCCGTTTGTTGAAACATATTCTGTCAATTTCTGGAGCCTTGTTTAATTAATTAGTCCCTGATTAATTAATACTCTGTGTTTCATTGTCAATAAAGTTGGATGAAATACTGTTATTCCTTGTATCAAATACACAGGGGTGGCTAATTGAAAGGACTCACAAAAGCCCACAGGGTATACTTCTATAAGGCTTTAATAAAGGCAAAGGATATGATGCAGCAGACGAAAGAAAATACAAATATCAGAGGGTTCTGAGACTTCCAGGCAAGGATCTCAGGGTCCTTTCTCAGTCGTAATATGCACTTTGTATTTGGATTATAAACCACTAAGCTACGTGCAAAATACCTTGGGTTCAGAGGAGACAAGGCTCAAATTCACTGAGAATCTTTTTATAGTCTACTGATCTTGTATCTATCTAAAAGCAGGCTGCCTAACCATTTAAAGCAGGTGCAATCAATATAAACAATGTAGACAAGCTGGTATAGAGTGTCTTCAGGGGAGTTTGGGGCACTAAAAAACACATTATAAATCAGTGGCTAGTCCGTCTCTTCCCCCTCTTAATCAAGGGCCAGCCCCATGGTTCCAGGTATCCCAAGAGATAACCTAGAGCAAAGGAGCCCTGGTGGTGCAATGGTTAAGCGCTTGGCTGCTAACCCAATGGACAGCTGTTTAAAACTATCAGCTGTTCCATGGGAGAAAAGACCTGGGAATCTTCTCCCATAAAGATTTCAGCTTAGGTAACCCTATGGGGCAATTCAAACTTCGAAAAGTTTTTCTTCTTTCTTTAAACTCCATTTGGGCTAAACTTTTCTATGCCCCATTTTTTCACTTATTGTAATATGTGTGTGTATATATCGATATGCTAATATGGAGCCCGGGTGGTTAAGAGCTTGGCTGATAACCAAAAGTTTGGCAGTTTGAATCCACTAGTTGCTCCTTGGAAACCCTGTGGGGCAGTTCTACTCTGTCCTGTGGGGTCGCTATGAGTCGGAACCGACTCAGCAACAGGTTTGCTTGGTTTTTTTTTTTTTTGGTTTATGCTATTTAGTTTTCCATATCCCATACACAATGTGTATTACAGCTGTGTAGTCATTATATATGAGAAGCCACAGTGGCACAGTGGTTAAAACGCTCAGCTGCTAACCAAAAGGTAGCCTTTTTAACCCACCGGCTACTCTGTGGGTGTAGCAATCTGCTTCCATGAAGAAATACAG
>NW_004444371.1:73299-74351 GCF_000243295.1 Trichechus manatus latirostris | reverse complement strand
AAAAAAGGTCAAAATTATGTATCACAATCTGTTTTCCATAGCCAAAGTGAAACAAGAAGCCCTCCGATGTATACAATTTTCTATGTGCATGAAATAAGGAATCTAACCCAAAGGAAAAAATATACCTATAAATCAACTAGAGTGTAACTTCCTAAGGGCAAAAATTGTTGCCTACTTTGCTCTGGGGTGAGTCCCTTGCACAGTGCCTGGAACGTAATATGTGCTAAATAAATATTTTTGGTGAATGTTTAGAAAGGAACTTCTTATCTGAAAGCACAAAAATGTCCTGGAACAACATCCTTATTGTAAAATCAAGTACATATATTTTTCCATAGAGATTGCATTACAACTGCTCTTAAAATGTGATGATGTCACAATAGAATAATGTATATAATAAAAGCAAATCTTAAGTTGATGTGTGTGGCTCATGCGCACACAGGGCAAGTTTTATAATACCTGAAAAAGTATGTCAGCTGTAATCCCTGTTATGGATTGAATTGTGTCCCTGCAAAATATATATCAAACCTTTTCTTGAGTTCTTATAATAGTGGTCTCATATGATATTTATCCTTTTGTGACTGACTAATTTCACTCAGCATAATGCCTTCCAGATTCTTCCATGTTGTGAGACTTTTTGTGGATTCTTCGTAGTTCATTATTGTTTTGTAGTATTCCATTGTATGTATGTACCATAATTTGTTTATCCATTTGTCTATTGATAGGCACCTAGGTTGTTTCCATCTTTTTGCTATTGTGAAGAGTGTTGCAATGTACTTTGATGGTTACAAGGGTGGGGAGGGAGGGAAAGGGGAATTTACTAACAAGAATCACCTTGGATGAAGGGAAGGCCAACACACAATACAGGGGAAGTCAACACAACTGGACTAAACCAAAAACTAAGAAGTTTCCTGAACACAATCAAACACTTCAAGGGATAGAGTAGCTGGTGCTGGGATATGAGGACCATGGTTTCTGGTGACATTTAGGTCAATTGGCATAGCAAAGTTTATTAAGAAAATGTTCTGCATGTCACTTTGGTGAGTGACGTCTGA
>NW_004444371.1:71565-72916 GCF_000243295.1 Trichechus manatus latirostris | reverse complement strand
GTGAAGACTATGCTTCTTAGTTCAAGTAGATACACGAGACCAAAGGGGCAGCTCCTGTCTGGAGGCAGGATGAAAAGGCAGCAAGGGACAGGAGCTGGTTAGATGGACATGGGAACCCGAGGTGGAAAGGGGAGAAAAACAAAAGGAAAAAGAAAGGAAAATATAAATATCAATTGGCTAGGCCATGATTCCCAGTATTGTGTGGCTGTCCACCATGTTGTGATGTGATGTGATTGCCCTATGTGTTGTAAATCCTAACCTTTATGATGCTAATGAGGCAGGATTAGAGGCAGTTATGTTAATGAGGCAGGAAGTAATCTACAGGATTAGGTTGTATCTTGAGTCAATCTCTTTTGAGATATAGAAGAGAGAAGCGAGCAGAGAGGAGAGGGATCTCATTACCACCAAGCAATAAGAGCTAGGAGCGTGCACGTCCTTTGGACCAGGGTCACTGCACTGAGAAGCTCCTAGACCAGGGGAAAATTGATGACAAGGACCCTCCCTGAGCGCTAACAGAGAGAGAAAGCCTTCCCCTGGAGCTGGCGCCCTGAATTCAGACTTTTAGCCTACTAAACTGTGAGAGAATAAATTTCTGTTTCTTAAAGCCATCCACTTGTGGTATTTCTGTTATAGCAGCACAGATAACAAAGACAATCCCTTAAGTAATTTTCCCTGAATGTCATTTATCCCAATTGGATTTCTGAGTAATATTGTGTTGTTGGAGTCCTGGTGGAGCAGCGGTTAAGAGCTCAACTGCTAACAAAAATAGTGACATGTTCAAATCCACCAGCTAGTTCTTGGAAACCCGGTGGGGCAGTTTAACTCTGTACTACAGTGTTGCTATGATATGGACTTGATGGCAATAGGTTTACTGTGTTGTAATCAGCTTAAGGTTGGTTTTCTTGTCTGGATACATATAAGGCAATTACTCTAGCAGTCCTCTTCTCCCCATCTAGGTTTTTTTTCCTGATAGCTCTAGAGTCCCGAAGTTGAAAAACTTGTGTATTAAAACGGAAGATATTATCTATTACACATGACAGTATTATTGTGAGCAGTAGAAATGGTTCCTTTAGTTTAATAATAAATTTAGTTACTGTGTTTTTACTCAAATAGCACATGCTTTTTACATTTGTTTGTCAACCATGCCCTTCCCCGCAAGGTATTTTCATAAGTACCACTACACTGATTTTTTTTTACATATTATTGTAAAAAAAAAAAAAAAATTAGCACAGCGCATTTATGAAAATACCTCATGGGGGGAAGTTGTGGTTGGGAAACATAAAAGGCACATGGTAGCATGGTAGTTCTTACCTTTAATAATTTTCTAACCTGAAATTTAAAATTGTATACA
>NW_004444371.1:68515-70860 GCF_000243295.1 Trichechus manatus latirostris | reverse complement strand
AGGAAGACCATTCCCTCCCCTTTTGGGATCTAAGATCAGATCTTGCCAGCACACAAGTATATGGTTAATCATATACCTGACAAATAAGGCATTAGGGGACCTTACAACTAAGGCACTGGGGGCAGGGCTACTTCCCCTAGGGTATATTCTTCCAGAACAATTTCAGTGTAAAGGTCATGCAGCCGGTGAGGGCAGAAAAATACTTCTGTTCTCCAGCTTATGGTGACACAATTTATTTGTTCCTATACATTCTAAAATTTAGACTTGCAAAAAATTGGGAATAAAAGTAGAAGAAATAGGAGGGATAAGTTAGTCATACAAAAGCTCCTAAAAAAATGGAATCTTCTGTGATGCAAGAGAAGACACCTGAATGGTTCATTATGGTTCTTAGGAAGGTAATCAGAAAAGTTGCCTTGTAGGAGTCCATCTCTTGGGAAAAAACAAAAACAAAAAAGAAAAACAAATAAACAAACAAACAAACAAAAAAAAAACAAATGAACTAATAAAAATCTCTTGACTCTCACAGTAGAAAACGGCCACGACTATTTGCAAACTAATGCCTTCGCTTGGCATAAACCACACAGTATACTCAACCAATAGACCAGACCACATTATCAGTCACACTAATTTGAACGCCTCAATTTAGTAGTTTCTGAGAGGGAAGGGCCTGAAATCTAGAAGAGGTCTGAGACAAGAAAGTATTTGGAGTCTCCAGGTAGAGGATGGTTAAGAAACAAACAAACTTTACTATCTCTGTTTTTCTTCTCTGAGAAGCAAGAAGCCCCTGAGGAGTACAATTGGAGTAATTCTGTCTGCAGTAGTTTACAATTATCCAGAATCCTACGGTTTTACAATAAAAGATGACTCCCTCGCCTTCATTGATGAATGGCTGTAATTTTCCATTGGACACCTTGAATCGGCTGCCCTGCCAGAATGGGGGGAAAAACCTCTCTAGCTCTGAATTGAAGGCATAATTCTAAAATATAAGGCTTTACTGTGCAACAGTAATGCATTGTCTAGGAATCCTTGACATGCAAGAGTTACAGAGAAAAATAACTTGGTTGATATTTACAGAGGACAGGCATTTAGATAGATTCAGCAATTTCATTATAACGAAGAAAATGACAATGACATAAGGAAATAATCTGAAACATAAAGGTAAGAACTTTAGGAAAAAATGAACTTCAAAGAGAGCTATCGTGTGAATGACGTCAGTCAAAGCATCTTAAATGTCTGGTGTTTCTTCAGTCTTTTCATAAGGAATATGTTGGCAGAGACCATTTCACTCAGACTCCTAGACAGACAAAAGTTTCACATTCTATTTTAAAGAACATTCAGCATACAATTGATAAACTGTTTGATATTTGACACTTATAAATTGTCTTTCTGGTTATCTTTGTCCCTTCTCTATGTCGCAATGCCTCTGAAAGTAATTACCCCTCTCTATTTTAAAGCATTTCATGTTGATTAGCCATTGCCTTTCTTTCTGAGGGATCTACATGTAATTTTTTTTTAATTGCTATAATATGTACATCACTCACTACATTGCTTTTAAGATACATGTCATATTAATTTTAAAAAATCCAGAAGTTATAAATTTGATCTAATTATGGTCATCATTTTGCAATTTGGATATTACTACTACACTGTAGTTAATCAATATTGGCAGCCATTGAGCATTAATTGTAGTGTTAATTTGCTTATTCAGTGAACAGGGAGAAGTGATATTAACTCTATTTTTAAAAATATATCTCAACAGTGCTAATACTGAATAAATGATAATGAACTGAAATAATTAAGTGGAAAAATACCTGAGCTTTTGTAACTAAATTGAATATTTAATCATGCTGTCAGATACAAAACATGAAGGTTTCTATGTTTCTGCCCAGTCATTATTTTCAACTTGGATTCCAATAAAGATGAACTTTTTTTTCCCAAATAAAATAGAACATTAATATGCCAGTGGGCAAAACACAGGTTCTTTAATAAAAAAAATACAGACATTTAAGCCAAGATAGATAGAAGATAGATAGATAGAAAGGAAGAAAGGAAGGAAGCAAGGAAGGGAGGGAGGGAGGGAGGGAAAAAGAAGCAACGAGAGATAACTGCCTTCACGTCAGCTCCAATTCATGGTGACCTTATGTACAATAGAATGAAAAGTTGCCTGGTCCTGCATCATCCTCAGCATTGCAGCATGTTTGAATCCATTGCTTCATCTGTTGTGCCAGTCTGCCTCACCAAGGGTCTCCCTCGCCTTTGCTGGCCTTCTACTTTGTAAACATGATGTCCTCCTCTATGGTTGATCCCTCCTGCTGACATGTTCAAAGCAAGATAGTTGGACAATG
>NW_004444371.1:62700-68347 GCF_000243295.1 Trichechus manatus latirostris | reverse complement strand
GGTGGTGATAAGCCTATATAGACAGAACTCATACAAGATGCTTAGAGCTTCAGCCAGTGGTAGCCAATGGAGACCAAGTGGGTATCCACTGGAATAACATAGGTATTTCCTTAAGCTGTGTGCTAATTTTGAGTAGCTTGGTGAGGGAAGGGGCACCGATAGAGATAAAGTGCAAGACAGATCATTCCTAAGATATCCTTTGATGTCCACTTACTGCATCACCATGAGAAGAGAGCAAGCAAGTAATTCCTAGAGAAAGTAATGAAAAAAGCAATTAAAATTGTAGAGATTTTGGAGGAAACAGTGCTACTTAACAACCTAACAGTAGAGTGTACTTAAATTCTACTTTGAACAAATGCAATGAAAGAAATTAAGAATGAAAACTCTGTTAAGAAGAAAGAACTAACATATAAAGTCTTGGAATAAAGAAATTAAAATCAAGCATATACAGAACGAATCTTAAACATTTTCAGTGTACTTCTCCATTATTGTGTTGAGACTGTATATTTTGTCCTCAACGTAAGGGGATTTACTTCAACATTCAGTTAGTAAGAGAACTGAAACTTTATTACAAAATCCAAATATTTACTATTTAAAACAGGTGCATGTATTTGTATATCTAAAGTAAATTTTAGGGAGTTACACATAGTTCTCATTCAATAAAGTTTATTCATTACCAAACAATTTTTTTCATAAAGTTCTTAATTAAAAATATCTGACCTATCAGGGGGCTAAAATGGATTGACCATCCATTTCAGTTTAGCTCCTTTCCCAGGGTACATCCTGCATGGAATATGGAGCAGAAATGTCAAATTGCTAAATGGTCTAGCTCAATTAGACCATTTTTAAGCCCTATCACACCACATGACTATAACTGTGATGTTTCATACATCAGCACCTTGAATTTGCTGTTCCTATTCCTGGAATGCTCTCCTAATTCTTGTCTATCTGCACAACTCTATTCATCCTCAAAAGTTCTTTAAAACTCTATGAAACTTATTTATTTATTTATTTTGCTATTCTCCTTTCTTCATATGTAGTTGGCCTGCACAATTCCTTGAAAGCCCTATGTATTATTTCAAATTTCAAGCATTTCTGACTCTCTCTGTATCTACCGGCCTCCCTCCTCCCACTCTCTCCTTCCCTCCCTCTCTATCAATAATGCATAATATACACTAAAATCCAAAAAAAAAAAAAAAACACTCACTGCCGTTGAGTCGATTCCAACACAGAGCAACCCTATAGGACAGAGTAGAGCTGCCCAATAAGGTTTTCAAGGCTGTAAATCTTTAAAGAAGCAGACTGCCACATCTTCCTCTTGCAGAGTGGCTGGTAGGTTGGAACTGTCAACCTTTTGGTTGGCAGCCGAGCACTTTAACCACTGTGCCACCAGGGCTCCTTAAAATACACTAGCATATTATAATTTTTATATATTATATGTTAATCAATTGCCATCAAATCAATTCTGACTCAGGGTGACCCCATTTGTGTTAGGATAGAACTGTGTTTCATAATGTTTTCAGTGGCTGATTTTTCAGAAGTAGATTTCCAGGCCTTTCTTACAAGGAGCTTCTGGATGGACATGAACCTTCAGCCTTTCAGTTAAAAGCTGAGCATGTTAACTGTTTGCACTACCCAGTAGCATATACATTATGTATATTTGTATATGAGTATACAAAGCAATATTTATGTGGGTCTAATCTTCTATCTCCCTTTTTGAATGACAGTTCCTTTCCTAGTGGCAGGGTTATTGTCATTTTTGGCTTTGCTTCTCCAGAACCGAATAAGCACTCACTAAATTTTTGTTGATTTGAATAGAACTCCTTAATATTTAGAGGCACAAGTAAACATCAGGCAGAAAGTAAACACCAGCAACAGAAAATTTCAAAATGAAATTCGGTAAATTAAGTAAAATTTATCTTGGCCAAAAGAGAAATGTGAGGTCAAAATATAATTGGCAGTACTAAATGTAGAGAAAAAAATGGGTCCATCTGGTAACTTGTATATCAAAACTAGTTTCTAGTGTTGGTTGAATGTATTTTTTTGGAACAAATTTAATATGAACATGGGCAGATCACCACTCATCTGTCAGTTCATCCTACTGTGGTGGCTTGCATGTTGTTGTGAAGCTGGAAGCTATGCTGTCGGTATTTCAAATACCAGCAGGGTCACCCATGGTGGACGGTTTCAGTGGAGCTTCCAGACTAACAGACTAGGAAGAAGGACCTGGCAGCCTACTTCTGAACAAACTGGCCAGCGAAAATCTTATGAATAACAAGGGAACATTGTCTGATATAGTACCAAAAGATGAGCCCCTCAGGTTGGAAGGCACTCAAACACATCTGGGTTGTCTAGAAAAGAAAAACCAGTGAAGCCTCTACATATACATATATACAGAGAGAGATTTATATCAAGGAAATGACTAACAAGTTTGTAGAGGCTGGAAAGACCCAAGGCTTCTCCAGACTCAACTAGCTGCAGGGGCTGGTGAGCCCAAGATCCGCAGGTCAGACTAGAGGCCTCTGGCTCACAGGCTACAGAGGCTGACCAATCATAAAATCGTCAGGTAAGCTGGCAGGCCACTGGCTCTCAGACTGTGGAGGCTGACAAATCCCAATATTGGCAGGTAACCTGCTAGCTCAAGTCCCAAGAACCAGAGGTCAGATGAACAGAAGCCAGCTGCAGAATACAGAACAAGCAAAAACCCTTGAGATTTGCCAGAAAATCCACCTATATTGGATGGAGGCCGCACCCTCAAAGAAACTCCCTTTCAATTGATTGGCTGCTCACAGCAGATCCCATCATGGAGGTGATCACGTTATATCAGATCTCATCATGGAGGTGATTACATCATTATATGACTGCCAAGCTACATCATAACTTCCAAACCACTGAGAATCATGTAGACAACCTTAATGATCACGGTCCAACCCTTGTCAACTTGGCACCTATACACATCTTCTTAAACCATACATAATCTCTGAATAAAGACAATTATGAAGTCATCTTTGCACCTAACATGATACAACTAACCTGCCTACAACCAAAAAAGCACTAGCCCTGTTTACATTTTATATTTTATAAGCGAAGAAAACAAAAATATTTGATGCAGATGTACAAGGCAAAAATACTCATAACAATTATAGTCCTCATTTCTGCAACTGGTCACATGGTCGTAACTATTTAGAACTACCTTCTTCCACCACTCATTCCTTGTTCCTTTTGCCCTCAGCAAGCACCTCAGCTGGGTGTGGTTCTTGGCCTGGTGGGGTGACCAAAACCTCCATTTCTGAAGGGTCTAGGCCATCAGTAGTCATGTTGGAATTGGGTTGCTGTAGTTTTCCATTGACTTTATTCACAGGGCATGATAGTACTAAGGGATCTCCTGCATTCCAGACACACTCTTCTTTACCTCCATTATGTAATATCAGTCCAATTTCCTCTTGGTAATCAGGATCAATCACACCAGCCAATATGGTAACTCCCTTTTTTGTTTGAGATCCAGAGGCATAAGGAGCCCAGAGTGGCCAGGTGGCATTCTCAGCTTCCGGTTCAATGGAATCAGTGATGTGTCTCCAAGTGGGAGCATTCCTCCCTTTGGAACTTAGACCTCTAAGACCTCTAGACCTGCAGAGAATAATGTCACAGGAACAAGAAGCAAAAATCTTGTGAATGGGTCACTGGGGGTAATAGTAAATGATGCCACTCCCATTTCCATCCCTTGATTCCTGGACCCATGAATACTGGCTATGGGAGAAACAGCAACATACATTGGGTGCTGGTTTACAGCACGTACAGTCTCCTGGAGAACATTGCCCCAACCCTGCAAGGTATTGCCACCTAGTTGGCATTGTAATTGTGTCTTTAGAAGGGGTAGCATATGTTCAGAATCAATTGTATTGAAAGGAGAAGTCCAAGCTGTACTAAAGGCACAGGTGAAAAACAAGTCTCCAGGAACTGAAGGAATACCAACTGAGATGTTAATAAATGGATGCAACACTTGATTTGCTCACTGTCTGTGCCAAGAAACTGAGAAGACAGCTGCCTGGCCAACCAACTGGAAGAGACCCATATCTGTACCCATTCCAAATAAAGGTGACCCAACAGGATGTGGAAAATATCAAACAAAATGGTTAATATTACACACAGGTAAAATTTTGCTGCAGGTAATTCAAAACTGTTTGCAGCTGTACACCCACACGGAACTGCCAGAAATCCAAACAGGATTCAGAAGAGAATGTGGAACAAGGAGTATCATTGCTAATGACAGATGGATCTTAGCTGAAAGTAGAGAATACCAAAAAGATGTTTACCTGTATTTTATTGACTATGCAAAGGCATTTGACCACATGGATTATAAAAAATTATGGATAACACTGAGAAGAATGGAAATTCCAGAACACTTAATTGTGCCCGTGAAGAACCTGTATGTAAACCAAGAGGCAGTCATTTGAACAGAACAAGGGGATACTGCATAGTTTAAATCAGCAAAGGTGTGTGTCAGAGTTGTGTTTTTTAACAATACTTATTCAATCTGTATGCTGAGGAAACAATCTGAGAAACTGCACTATATTAAGACTTATTAACAACCTGCAATATGCAGATGACACAACCTTGCTTGCTGAAAGTGAAGAGGACTTAAAGCACTTAATGATAAACTTCAAAGACTACAGCCTTTAATATGGGTTACACCTCAACATAAACAAAACAAAAATCCTTACAACTGCACCAATAAGCAATATCATGATGAACAGAGAAAAGATTGAAATTATCAAGGATTTCATTTTACTTGGATTCACAATCAACGCCCGTGGAAGCAGCGGTCAAGAAATCAAAAGATGCATTGCATTGGGCAAATCTGTTGCAAAAGACCTCTTTGAAGTGTTAAAAAGCAAAGATGTCACCTTGAGACTAAGGTGTACCTGACCCAAGCCGTGGTATTTTCAATTGCCTCCTATGTATGCGAAAGCTGAACAAATGAGTAAGGAAAACCAAAGAAAATTGATATATTTGATTTATGGTATTGACAAAGAGTAGTGAATATACCACGGACTGCCAGAAGAATGAACAAATCTGTCTTGGAAGAAGTATAGCAAGAATGACCCTTGGAAGAGAGGATGTGGAGACTTCTCCTCACATACTTGGGACGTGTTGTCAGGAAGGACAAGTCGCTGGAGAAGGACATCATACTTGGTAAAGTAGAGGATCAGCGAAAGAGGAACATCCTCAAGGAGATAGATTGACACAATGGCTGCGAAGATGGGCTTAAGTATAGCAGTGATTGTGATTATGGTGCAGGACCTGGCAGTGTTTTGTTCTGCCGTACATAGGTTGGCTATGAGTCGGAGCTGACTTGACACCTACAGGCAACACAACAAGGCCAGAAGCTAACAACACGAAGAATTGTAAAATAAAAATTATTTGCTTACTATTTATTAAGCCTCTGGGAGCTTTATGTTAAGTCTGAACAATAATACGATTGCTACTACTAAAAATATGTGTTCAAAGCAAAAAAAAAAGGGGGGAGGGGAATTTTACAGGCACCCTTCAATAGAGAGGCAGACAGTAAGGAGTACAGTTCACACTGAGGGAAGATTAGTTTCTTCTCTAGCCTATTGCTAAAATACTACATATGTCACATAGTAGG
>NW_004444371.1:48115-49331 GCF_000243295.1 Trichechus manatus latirostris | reverse complement strand
AAGGTCATGGAAACTCCGTAGACACATCCAAACTCCCTAAGGGACTGAATTACTGGGCTGAGGGCTGTGGGGTCCATGGTCTTGGGGAACATCTAGCTCAACTGGCATAACATAGTTTATAAAGCAAATGTTGTACACTCTACTTTGGTAAGTAGCATCTGGGATCTTAAAAGCCTGTGAGTGGACATCTATGATACTCCACTGGTCTCACTCCTTCGGGAGCAAGGGAGAATGAAGAAAACTAAAGACACAAGGAAAATATTAGTGCAAAGGACTAATGGACCACAACTACCAAGGCCTCCACCAGACAGAGTCCAGTACAACTAGATGGTGCCTGGCTACCACCACTGACTGCTCTGACAGGGATCACAATATAGGGTGAGCTGGAGATAAATGTAGAACAAAATTCTAACTCAAAAAAAAATCAGATTTACTGGCCTGACAGAGACTAGAGAACCCCTGAGATTATGGCCCCGGGACACCCTTTTAGACTATTGAAATAAATGGCTGGTAATTTAAGAATAAGTTACCTAGCTATGATAATACTCAGGAGAGAGTAAAATACATGTTTAGATACACAAGGATTCAAAAAAGCTAAGCATTTATGTAGTGTTTATTAGAATAATTCTCACTAACTTACTTTTTTACAAAAAGACATTTAAATTTAAAAAAAACAATATTCATAATTGGTGAAAATGAAGCAGATAAACAGCGTGAGAGAATTAGCTACATATAATAAAACAGTCTGCACTCAACTGATGGTTCAAACCCACGCTGCAGAAGAAAGTTCTGGAGATCTGCTTCCAAAAAGATCACACTCAAAAAAACCCTATAGAGCAGTTCTATTCTGTAACACTTGGGGTCTTCATGAGTAGGAATTGACTCCATGCTAACTAACAACAACAAATGACAAAAATTTTAAAATGATAATGAAATCTGAAGACTAATATAAATTTTAAAAGTAAGTTATTAAAATATATTTGAAGATACATGGAGGAAACCAGCAAGACACAATCGCAACAGCAACAAAAACTAAAAATATCTTAATGAAGTTCAGATTTAGAAATTAAAATATATTTGGGGGGATACAGTTATATTTTAACTTTGATCTAACACGAAAGAATTATAAACTTTTATTGATAAAGACAGAAGCACGTTAACAGACAAGCTTTCAGCTGTACTCCCTTTGATCCACCATGGAGCTCATGCTGAGTTC
>NW_004444371.1:44378-47539 GCF_000243295.1 Trichechus manatus latirostris | reverse complement strand
GCCTGGCTGAGACAATTCTTAGAACTCTGCTGTGGTCTGAGACTCATTCCAATTAACCCTTCCCTCCCTACTTCCACAGATGTCAGACTTAAGTCATTGCAGGCTCATGTTCTACTTTTGCCTCAACACCCATTTCTCCTAATAAAGGACTGACATATCTGATCTCACTGTCTTGGTGTTTTCTTCTCAGGGAACCTGGGCAAACATAAAAGCTTAAATTTCAGGCCCCCCAAAAGAGGTGAATAAACAAAGACTGAGAAAGGTGTGCATCAGAGCATTTTTGGAATGTCAGAAGCAGGGAATGGTACTCTCAAGAGCCAGGATTAGAGTGACTCAAATTCATGGCCTCCAACTTCTAAGTTCTGAGAGGAATAATCTAATTGCTCAGCTTAGATTTGAGGTACACCCCTAGATCTGATGTGCATCCCTGGACCAATCAGCTCTGTCTGGAATGGTGCAATGAGAGGATTATGCTGTGGTGTCTATTATAGATACGATTGTCACACATCCATGCGTAGCTCATCTTAGGTAGCTAGTGCTGCTGAAATAGGAATGCCACAAGCAAGTGGCTTTAAAGAACAGAAATTCATTTTCTCACAGTTCAGAAAATTAGAAATCCAAATTTAGAGTGCCAGCTCTAGGGAAAGGCTCTCTCTGTAGGCTCTGGGGGAAGATCCTTGTCTTTTTCAGCTTCTGTAGCCCCAGCATTCCTTGGTTGCTTGGCAATCTTCATGTGGCATCTACCTTCCCCCCAACCCCTTTGGTGCTTGCTTTTGTGTCTTTTTATGACTCAGAAGTGATTAGGTTTAAGACACACCTTACACTGACATGGCCTCATTAACAACTAAGAGAAAACCCAGTTCCCAAATGGAATTACTTCCAAAGGTATAGGGGCTAGGATTCCAACCCATAGTTTGCGGGGGATGGGAAGGAGCACGATTTAATACATAACAGCAGATAGAGAGAGAGAGGAAAATCTTCTTTCTTATTATCAAACTTTCCTCTCCACTTAAGATAATGCAATTGAATCAATAATTATTGTTGCTGTCCACATTTATGCATGAGTTTTAGAGAAAAATAAGCTAATGTAAAATAAGGATTTATTTATGACTTCGTCTTGGAGAAATGCATTTCGGGGGCTCTGACTCAGCTCTTCTGAATGGAATTTTGCATGAGGAAGGTAGAAGCACTACAAACTGACAGAGCACTGATTTTGTGGCCAGTACCACACGCATCTTCTAATGATAATAAACCTAACTCTATAGATTTCCTGAGAAATGGACGTAACATGTAAACAGAAGCCTGGTCACAGTCTTGGTTACAAATGGATTCCTAATTCCATAGCTGCTGTCCTCTACATCCTTGCCAACACAGAATGTCCGAGTCAACCTTTGGATGAAGAGGTAAGGAAAGAGATGAGGGGCCAGTCTTTCATGCCTTTTACTTTGTTTTCTTCTTTGTCCAATGGTCAAATAAATACGTTTCTCTTACAGTTGCTGTTTTTTTTAAAAAGCCGGGATTTTTACAGCTTCAATTTTAATCAATAGGCATGGATGTGTTGAAAAGAATTAAGGCAGAGTAAATTTTACTTCTTCCACCTGGTTCAGAAGTCTGGAGCAATGGTCAATAGAACAGTTCCTAGCAAAACCAGGCAATGGGTAACGTTTGATTTTATTACACTTTTTTAAAACCTTAATCTGCCCTTCCTATCTCATTTCTCCTCCAGGGAGCCCATCAACTCATTTTATCCACAGTGGAAATTTTCCCTGTGCTGTTCTCAGAGGGGATTACCACAAAATTGCACGATTGTCACATCGAAGGATCCAATTCCCTAAGGGTCCAGGTTTCAGCTATCTGCCCCAGGAAATAAGCACATGAATCATGCCAAGACCATAGCTGATACAGTTGGATGTTATATAATTTCCTCTTGTAAAGGCTATTAAAGTGATTGTGTATGGAGCCAATTTTCTCATAAGAAAGCAAAGCATGCTTATTATTAGAAACAAAACGACCACAACAAAAAAAGTATGTAACGTTATTTTGTAAGGAGAGAGACAGAGAGAGAGAGAAAAATGAAAGGCCTAGCTGCACTGTTAATACTTGGGGCTATTGGTGTTGCATATTTTTTCTTGATGAGACTGTGCTTGAATTTCCCTCCTCACTTTGTTTTTCAAATGTATCGTTCAGAATATAAAATGTAGGTAATCTTCATTTTATAATCTCTGGAATGAATGTTTTAAAACTTGTTTTTTATTAATCATGTATTTTCCTTCAAGATTTCATTTCAAGCATTCCTAACACAGTTTAAAAAGTGTCTATAAAATGTATCTTTTTCTGATGTAATTTTTATTGAGAAATATCCACACAAAGAGTGTATAATAAGTATGTACGGGCAGTCAAAGTATAATTCTGAAAGGCACACCAAAGTAATGAGCAGTCAATCACATCGCCCAACCCCTCTCCCTGATTATATTACCCTCACCCTTATCACAACCATCTTGACTTTTGTGATGATCTTTTCCTTAGCTTTTTAATACTTACTTTCTCCAAATCTATATAAACTCAAAAATAGTTTAGTTTTTGTCTTTTAAATTTTAATTAATCTCAAACTATGTTTTCTTTTATGACTTATTTTATTATTTAATATTGCTTGTGAGATCCATTTATTTTAATGTGTGTCACTAAATTTGTTAATTGTAATTGCAGATTAGTGTTTCATTATTTGAATCCAGCTTAAGTATCCACTTGTATTATTCTGAGGAGCAACATCTCAAGTTAAACAAAAAGACCCAGGTTTGGGGTATCAGCAAGTAGGCAGCACCAAAGAAAGCAGCAAACAAACATTATTCCCCAGAACAACTTTCATGCACTTTTCCTTCAATGTGCTAAACAGTGGCTGCGAGCAACCATAGAAAAAGGAGCAGAGGCCACGCATTACTTGGCCCAGGGACTGTTCAGTCTCTCTCCCTTTCTGCCTGGACTGCTGCTCACCATGCCCAGTGCATCAAATAATCACTGTTTGTGGATGTCAACCCAAGGAATTGGAGTTATTTTATGCTCACTGTGTGGCAGTCCACAGCTTCCTTTTTAGAGATGCACAGAGAGTAGACATTTAGTGTCAGTTGGCAGGGTTAGCTTATATGCCAACTAAAATGATCTTG
>NW_004444371.1:39081-44014 GCF_000243295.1 Trichechus manatus latirostris | reverse complement strand
GCTCCAAGTCGATGGATTAGGGTAAAGGCCTCTCCTAGTTCACACAGCCACAGAAGCTGGCGAACCCAAGGTCAGCAAGTTGGAGAGCAGGGCTCCTGCTCACAGGCTGTGAAGTTTGACGAATTCCAAGATAAACAGGTAAGCTGCTAGCTGAAGTCCAAGAACCAGAGGTGAGATGACAAGAGGCAGCTTCTGGGTCCAGAACCAGCCCAAAACATTGGCAAGGCAAGCAGGAAGGAAGTAGCCAGCAGAGGGCGGAGAGATGAAGGCTGAGGGGGCAGTGAACCGCCACAGGCCCAGCCCTGCCCTGCCCTGCTGGTACCATTCAGCAGATTCCATCATGGGTGTGATAACATATCAGATTTCAACAGGGAAGTGATCACAACATTATACAACCGCCAAAACACTGAGAATAATGGCCTAGCCAAGTTGACCTACAGTCTTAACCATCACAAGTGGGAAAGCCAGCTTTAAACTCAACAAACATATTTATACTCACACATTAAACTCTAGACTGAGGCATAATTTACAAGCTTCATTTGACACATAATACACCATTCAGCAGTAGATACATGTGTTAATTCCTGCCCTTAGAGAAGCAGACACCAAAATGAGATTAGGAATTTATTGGGGGGAAATCTTTTTAAGAATAAAGGAGATAGGCAACATGGGGAGACTTTATATTACAATACAGGTCTGTCTGACAACTGCTTAAAAAAAGAATTGGGCAAGAAAAGTCTCGGACTACTACACTGTTCTAAGAAAGTATTGGATGGGTCAGGAGGGAGTCCTTGAGCCAAAGTTGCTTATTAAAGCAATTTCACACCACGAAAGAATAGGCTACTATTAGAATCCTGCCATACTCAGTCATTGGCTGGAAGCAACTAGGGGAAGTGTGGCCTTGGTGTGAACATTGTGGCAATACCAGAGAGTTGCAGCTGGGCTGTCAGTCCACTATGCTCCCTGCAGTCAGTTTACTTAATGGAGATTAAGCAGCACCTTTCCATGACTGCTATAGTTAACCACTCCTTCCATGCAGATGCACTTCTCTCAGGCACTGGGAAGAAGCCCTTTCATGGCTCCCTTTGGTCTCTCTCCCTAAAGGGAAATGTAAAAGAAAAAGTTTAGTATGACTACCTGTATATCCCGTTTCTATAGTTCATCTTAAGCCTGCAAATAGTATCCATTCTTTCAGTCCTCCACTATCCATTTTAAATTTCCTTCACCTTCAACTCTAACCTCAGCAGATCTTGATGTTTTGTTTAGTGGTATGACTCAAATTTTAATTCCTGAATGGACTAAATGATTGGTAATAATACACTTCTCAGGCCAGAGTTTCTGCATATATCCATTCATAGTTATAATGTGGCAAGGTAGTAGGCAGTACCAAGAGACACCCAAGCAGACAGTTGGGTTTCATACATATTCCTTCCTGTCTCTAGTAAAGACAACCGTGTCTCTTGCTAGTCAGTCAGTTACCCTTGCTTAGACGGTGACTCTTCTTGCCTGCTGCTTCATGAACCAAAAAATATCTGAATAACACTTGTAGCTGTAGTTTATAATTCAATGGCAATCTTCCTATGTCCCCTGACAATAGACCCCCCCCCAACTTTGGGAACCAGAACCTCCAACATTGGCGAGTTCTGAGTCGCAGTGACAAATAACACTAAGATTCCTATCTGATGATTGAGAATGTTGATAAGTATGGCCAGCATTCCTTTTACCACTTGGTTTCTTGACCCATGAATTTCTCTTATGGGATACAACAGAATATAGAGGTCTCTGGTATAACGTATACACTGGATTCATACTTTCAGAATATTACCGCCAAGTAGGTGCTTCACCTGTGCCTCTATTCCAACCAACAAACAACCTGTTGCTGTCAAGTTGGTTCTGACTCATAGCAACCGTATAGGACAGAGTAGAACTGTCCCATAGGTTCTCCAAGAAGTGGCTGGTGGATATGAACTGCCAGCCTTTTGGTTAGCAGCCAAGTTCTTAACCACTATGCCACCAAGGCTCTGCGCCTCTATTACGGATGCTCCTATCTCCATAGGGCTAACAGTTTCTTGATGGTGTGGTATAAGGTATGACCAATGGATCCCATGATCATAAGCCTACCTACTCTCATACATCCTTCTATGTGTAGTGAGTCCTCTAGTTAGATGTTATGTTATGTGGGATTCTGTGCCTGTGAAGCAGGCATTTCATAATCCCCTGAGTAGTGATACTGACTGAGCTTTGTAGGCAGGAATGGCAAACCCATATTCAAGAGAGGTACCTATCCCTATGAGGACAAACTACTGGCCCTTTAAGAAAAGAAGGGATTCAATGTAGTTGACTAGCCAATAAACCACTGTTTTATCTCCTTGAGGAATAATGTTATATCAGGGAGCTCACCATTGGTCTCTACAACTGGCAGGTCAAACATTCAGAGACAACATTAACCATATTCAGTTCAGTAAATGGAAGTCAATGCTGTTGAGCCCACACATATCCTCCTTAATCTGCCACTGATTTATACTATCAGTGAAAATGTCCATGAAGGCAAATAATATCTTAGAATTATTATGAAAATTGTTTTTATGTTGTGAACTCCCTGAGAGGGTCTTTGAATGGTATTTTATGAACCACTTCCTTAAAAGATATTAGATGCATTTTAAACCTTAGTTATTATGACAGTGTGGAATTAAGTGGTTCTGGTGATATTAATACCATTTGCACTGATAGTATAAAATGACGGAGGATAGAACACCTGGTACTTTAGCATGAATCATGGAAGTAGAACCAAATGTGCAAATAATCATTGTTTCCTTCTCCTGTGCTGGCAGTAAAACCAAATGTCACTTTCACTCAAAAATGGCATTGTTGAAGAATTAACCTTGATTAATTTTGTTAAATCTCAACTTGTGAATACACATCTTTTTTAGTATGATGTGTGACAAAATGGAAAGTGTACATAAAGCACTTCTGCTGCATGTCAAAGTACAATGTTTATACCGAGTAAAAGAATTTGTGCAATTATTTGGGTTGCAAACCAAACTAGCTGTTGTTTCCATAAATCTCTTTTTCACTTGAAAGAAGGACCTATAGACTAACTCTGCTTATCCAGACTTAGGTGTTTGACTCTTAGTTCTCTTTCCTTCACTACTTTTTTCCTTCACCATCCATCCATATTTGTAACTTGGAGGAACAGAGGCAGCTCCTTCAGTTAGAGGAGAGAGTAAGGATAAAAGTGTAAGGTAAGGTAATAGACAAAAAACAATATTACTTATCTGCTCCCTTCTTTCTCAGTGCAAGAACCTAAGTAAGCCAGCATGGAATGGGGGAAGGGAGAGACTTCAACCTGGAGTGAAGTTTGGGATTATTTTAATTTCTGAAATGAAATTTTTAATTTTTAAAGGCAGGAAGTTTTGAGACTGACATTTTGATAATTTTTATTTATAATATCATCACAATTTAAGAGTGAGCAAATAAACCAAGAAGTCAAGCCAAGCTTTCATGTAAGGTCAGGGGAAAGGCTTGACCCATTGAATGAGTCAGAATGGGCAGTTGACAAGATAATAAAGATGATGGGGTCCTGCCAATTTAATAAATAATTTACAAGAATTTCTGAAGTACTCTCATATAAACTTTAGAAATAATTCTGACTGGGGGGGATCAAGATTGTATTCTTGTCTGAAAAATATGGGTGTTGGTAAAGAATTAAATAGAGGAGGCAGGGCCAAGATGGCAGAGTAGTTAGAGGCTTCCAGTCGTCCCTCTTACAACAAAGACCCAAAGAAACAAGTGAATCGATTATATATGACAATCTAGGAGCCCTGAACATCAAAGGCAAAGTTGAGGAATCTGACTGGGAGTGGCAGGGGGAGGGAGAGATGGTTCAGAAACAGTGCGGAGTTGCCAGACCTGACCTGGCAAGAGCTTGATCCCTTCAGGCCTGATCAGCTCATGGTGCGTGGTGAGGCAGGCAAACAGCGGCACTCGGGAGGAGTTTTCCATGTCAGGAGAGACCCAGCGGCGAAGAGTCTACTCGGCCATCCAGAATCAGTGAGAAGCAGCCCTCAATCAGCAAAAGATAAGTACTTACATCTGGCCTACTGCACGAATCAAAAACACCATCCTTAGGTAAAAACCTCTCTCCCATTTACCTCCCCACTCCCTGCTCTGCACTGGTTCTGGGACCTGCTTCAGCAATTACTGAGTCCCCTGGGCCGGAAGTAGGACCTGACATGTGCCCTGAGCCATTCTCCCGGCCTTAGAGAGTGAACAAGTTAACAAACAGGGGGAAAAATAATCTGCTGGCTCCCCTAAGCCAGGAATTCAGGGTAGGAACAGCTCCTTTGCCTAGGCTCAGGCATAAGAAATCCACAGACTTTGAGTGCCTTTGCCCCTGCATAGACTTGTGTGGGCCCATCTCTACAGCACAGGCTCTCATTACTGCAGTACAACAGGGTATATACCAGAAGTCTAACTTCAACTGTTTCAGCTATGAAGTGGCAAGTTTGTGACATTTGACACTGCTCTGCCCATTAAGCAGGGTCTTCATCTACCCACATCAGGGGTCTGAGAACTGATGGCTCCACCCACCCCACCTAGCAACCTGTGACAGGGGCCCAAGAATAAGAGGTGCCCCGAGTCCTTACAGCCAACAGCACCAGATGCTCATAGTCCAGGTGAAAAACCCATCAATCTATGTGTTCTAGGGAACAGGGGCACACTTTCCTCCTGGACGCTCGGGGCTGACCATTGGCCCCCTGCCTTGCTCAGCCTGTGTAACCCTGCTGCAGCTGGATGCCTGTGTTTACACCAAGCACTCATGCCTGTCTAGAACTGTAGGTGGGAGTCTGCACCACACACTTGGTGGCTGACTACCTGGACACCTGAGATGAATCCATACAGGAGGAGTGGGCGGACTCCTGGGTGCACATAC